>NW_010515788.1:6037-25034 GCF_000687285.1 Phaethon lepturus
GGGAAAGAAAGACTTGAAGCTAGTGTGTTCCTATCATGTTCCTATCAAGATATTAAGCTATTCCATGACACAGACTCTCTAGCATTATTTTCCTTTCTAATTTTTCAGGGGATGGTAGTACAATCCACTGCTGCAGTTCTTAAAAATAAAAATGGCATGTCAATCTAGAGATTGGAGATGATTGCCTTTGGCGTGGAACACCAGCTGAGGTGTCTCTATAGGCAGCTGTAGGCATCTCAGTGAGGTGGTATAGAACACTTACTTCTGATATATACACATATATATATGTACCTCACACCTGCAAAACCCAGACCAAAAATTTCTGTTATTTCTATCTTGTCAGTGCATAGACTTTTAGAAAGAAGAAGGATGCTAAAGGGGGACAGACCTTGGCACATACTTTCTGTCCAGTTCCTTCCCTGGCTTATAGGGATACAAAATCCATACCACAAATTTTCTGATAGGATAGTCTGGCCTGGAAAAGTGGGACAAGGAGGTAGAAAAGAAGCTGTCACTCCCAATTAGTACTGACACACCCAGAGAAAGGAATTCTGAAATCTGAAATGGTTCCTTAGTCTAGTTCCTTAGTGCCTTAGTCTAAGATCGTACAGTCTTGGCAGTTACAGTACCTGGAGACACACTGTCCAACCCCCTCCCCATCCCCACCACAGGCCACTGTGCTCCTTTTCAAGGAAACAACCATTTGCCTTTTCACATCACCAGTAGCAGCTATCACCAAGAAATCTGTCCCCATGTACCTGTTGGCATGGGTGGCTGGTATGGAGAAGAGAATAGAGTAGCCGGAGATGAAATGAATAGCTGCATCCATTCCATGCAATCCAGATGCTGCTGAAGGTAGGAGGGTGGAAGAGAGAAAAGGAGAGAAGCAGAACTGGGAAAAATCCAGTGCTGGTACTTCAGGATGCTGAGCTTAGTCCAGGCCCTTGTTGCTGGGGTGGTTGTAGAAGGGTTGGTAGGAGGAAGACCAGTCTGCTGAAAGGCTATCAGGCTCAAGAAACTTTTCAGTCATTCTGGTAGTGCTGGCTGCTGGAATAGCCATCCCTGTTTCCAGAAAGATGCAGCCGAGTGGACAGGAGACTCTTGTGGGCTCCGGTGAAGTGTGTTGTGCTAGGCAAGTGGAGACTAGAGCCCAAGCCCTGCCCTCTAGCAGAGGAACACCTAACAGCTGGGCTCTGCAAACTTCACAATCTAGAAATCAAGCTTCATCTCTAGAAATCAGGACGTTCAGTACTCTTCTGATCTCTCATCAGCCTCTTAGTGCTTCATAGTCATGACATACCCTGACCTGGAATTATGCATGCTTGAAACGTGGATGTGCATGAGTGTTTTCAGTATTGTTTGTTCAGCAATAGGACCTCTGTGTCCATGCAATACACAGTTAAAAAGGTCCATCTTTTTTCCAGCTATATTTGTTTAAAAACTAGATTGACCTAATTTCTTTCTTTAGTTCCATGACTGTTGCTCATGATTCTCTGTTCCTCATTACCCCTTCTGATAACTGGAAAAGTCTTGTGTGTAAATATTTTTTTTCTGAAGACTTTAAAAAGATATTTATGAAGTTAAATGGAGTTTCTTTTTTAACATTTCAACGGGAAAAACTGTAGAAATAGCTACCTACTAATAAATATTACTAAATATTAAATTACTAATAAATATTACTAAAATAACTTGTCTTCTTTTATTCTCTGTGGTTAATTTTTTTTCGAAATAAAAATTTCACTGTTATTTTCCAACATTTCAATGGGAAAAACTGTAGAAATAGCTACCTACTACAGAATAACTTGTCTTCTTTTATTCTCTGTGGTTAATTTTTTTTCGAAATAAAAATTTCACTGTTATTTTCCAATTCTTCTAAGTAGCTTTATTTTAAATCTTCATCATGAATTACCATAATTCTAAGAGAGCAGTCTCCCCTGCCCTTCTAAAATAAGTTTTCCTGAGTCTTTGTCTTGCTTGAGGTTAGATGGGCCTTGAAAAAGAAAGTAGCAATTCAGAACAGTTTTAGCATACCATTGCATTTAAGAAATTCAGTGCAGCTGCTTTGAATCACCCGGGAAGACACTTGTATCTTTCCATTGACTACAGGTCATTTAGGTCCCTAAATTTCAGGAATCTGAATTGTAACCTTAGTTAGATGTCTAAAGTAAGCTAAAGTTGCTAGTGTATGTATGCCTTAATTGACAAATGATTTGAAGTTGTTGTATTCACTTGTAGGAACAGGCCCAGTCAAGATGAGGATATATATTTGTTTGAATTTGACCGCAGAATGAGGACATGCTCTAATTATAATGTTCATACAGCTGCTATGCTTCAAAACAATTGCAAAAAGATTTGTTGTGAGGTACTCTTTGGCCTTGCAGAGTTTTATTGACTTCAACGGGCCTATGAGTATGTATTGGTGCCAAGCATTGCAGCTGCAATAATTAATTAAGATTGAGCTGTGTAAGAGTGGGAGGAAGTGTAGTCTTTCTAAATCTTTTAATCCAGAGCTGCTGTGCTGTCACGTGAAGATCTAAAACTTTATAACATGTGAACATCACGATCTTCTTAACTACCATTTTGATGGTCAGCACACTACGTAGCCTGTGGTAAGTGTGCCTAAATTCCATGACAATGTTAGTTCATTGTTGAAACAGCTTACAACTCCATTCCTTATTCCCATTTTTAAGCATGTACACAGTTATGGCTTAGACTTGAATATATGCAACTTGTACAAAATACTTGATTATTTCTATAGCTATAATTTGAAAAAGTGGGGATTCTTTTGGATCTGTAACATTCTTGGGCTGTAGGAAGGTGTTAGGACCTAAAATACTGTTAAGGAGAATCACCTCAGAACCTGTCTCTACACTCCTCTTCACTCACTATTTTTCAATGTTTTGGGTTTTTTGTCTGCAGCTCTTCTCATATGCCATTTATCTCAACTACTTCCATAGTCACTTGTCAACATCCTTTCGTACCATTGTCCTACTCTTGGACCAACAGTGCTGGAAATACAGCTGTGAAATAATATTTCTCTCCCTCTTGTGGGAAAAAAGGGGTAGGAAGCAGCAACAGGCAGAGATGACTCTGAGAAGCAAGTAAACAGAATATAATACTCAACATTTGTTCTTAGCAAAGTGGAAAATACCACAGATTTGCAATTGGTTTTCTAGATCCCACCTTAAGGGCTAAGAACACAACATTTCCCAATTGAAAGCTGACACTCCAGAACACGTGTTAGTAACAAGAGTTAAATTCCATGGCCAAGGAATCACTCAATCTTGCTGATACATCTGCCTTGTTAGTAATAAATCTCCAGGAGTCATTATCTAAATCTGCTCCCAGCTACATCCCCTGTGGTTAAAGTCCCTTTACTTCTCACAGGCTTGGCCGGAACAAGTTTGATCAGGACATGGGCACAAAAATTTCAAGAGAAATTCAGGATACTTAAAGACATCCCTTCTTTGTAGAACAGTACTGAAGCCATGACAGCTGGAGTAGTAGAAAAGCATATCCTGCTGCTAGACAGGAGACTTTTTCAGACTGCATGCTAAGCTGGTTTGTTATTTAATCTTGATCTTTATATGCTTGCAGTATGAGGAACATAACATAAAAGTCTGTTCCCATCATGCTAGGCAAGTATAGAGCAATATCACTGTTCTTACACTGAATGGCTTGCAAACTGAGCTAAGGACAAGCATTAACAGATTAATATAGAAAAACATACAAGTAAGGGGAATGATAGGACAATAAAAACCAAGACAATTTCAAAATTATTTCAGAATTTCAGAGCTCCATCTATTTAACCACCTTCTTTTTTTCCTTCTTTTTTCTTGGCTCTGTTTGACTATGAGGGACTGTACAAATGGTATTCAGACAGATTCTTCTGTGTAACATCTAAATCTTTTTGGCATTTCATTAGAATGAAAAACATTACAGAAGCACAATATTATTAAGATGAATTTTTCAACTTACTGTATACATTATTCCTATTACAGCATCTGGAAGGAGGAGATCTGCCAGGTAGGTTAGCGAGTGTAAATTACAGTTGACAAGGATAATTGATACTCCTGGGCTGTCTTTTCTGCATGGTCAACTGGGATTTTTGGGGCTACACAAGTTTCTATACATACTTCAGCTAAATTGAAAATCCAAATGTAGAACGCTGCGTTAAGAACAGTGTGCGGATTTGAGGAAATTCCTAAACGAGAGAAAATCCCAGAGTCAGTGGATAAGTTATACTGTCCTATAGCTGTATTGAATCTGTACCTCTTTGAGATACAGCATTTTTCTTTTAAGGAAGGTACAATAAGCACCATGCTTGAGAATTATGGACTAATATTGCTTATATAAAGCATAGCAATATTTCACAGACCACTTCTTAGGGAAGTGAAAAGCAAGCAGTGAAACAGCATTGAAGAACAGCTGGCGTACTGTAAACCTTACTTCACTGAAAGAGTTTTCCGAAAGTGCTTGTGAATGCATGATGATGTCATATATAGGAACTCTAGAGTTTTGTCTATAAAAATGGTCTTGCAGAGTTGTGCCTAGGACTGTCCTTGCGTATTTTAATAGATGGTCATGGTATACATGACCTGAGAGCAGGACTCAGGCCTCTGGTCGTACATGAGGAGAGAAGCTTGCAACCCCGAACCAGATGCTCAGCCTCTGCAAAATCATAGGCGTTAAGAGAGACAACTGTGTAAAATGTTATTTCTGACTGTGTTTTAAGGATCGTTTTTCTGAGGTACCTAAACTTCATTCACCGAGTGGGAAGCTTAGGTACTGTACTCTGGGTTTTAGATTCTTATCTCAGAGACCTGTTTGTAAATCCTCGGGTCTCTTATGCTCTATTTTTCTCTGTTGTTCAGAACTCTAATAATTCCTTTTGGCATGTGCAAACTAAGCAAATTTCCAGTTTCTTGTTTATACATATGTTTTACTGTATATTCTTATGTTTAAAAGAGAATACTCTAAAATAATTACCTTTATAACTCATGCACCAGGACATCAGTTGAAGAATTTGCAGGTCTCCTGGAAAGAACTGATGACATTTACAAGGAAGGCAAAGAACAAAGACGATTGTTTGAGTCTTGGGTTTGTGCGATATTTTTAATGCTCACAGAAAATCCTCTTAGCTGACTTTCAGAAATGGTATATTTTTAAGACTCTTTGCACCTTCTCCTAATGATCTGAGGTAGAAATATTTTAGCACTTAAAATAAGTGCTTGCTTGGTCATACATGAAACAGTCATAACATTGCTCTGAGAAACAAGTCCACTGCATATAAAGAAAGTTGCAAAATTAAAAGCTTATGTTCTGCTCTTCTTTCTCTTGGAAGAAATCTGCTGAGACTTTGATCTTAGCCATGTTGCCCTATTACTTGACATAGCATCAGTATTTTGCATTGCATTTCTAAGGATTTATAGGAAGGCATAAATAATGATTTTTAAGAGCCTTTGTCAGTTTTAATATATAGAGTACCATTTAAAAAATCTAATCCAATTAGCTGAGCGAGAGATTGCATCTCTGATATCCAGAGCTGTTTCTCTGGATATTTAAATCAACCAAAAAGTATTCTCAGGACTGTCTTTCAGTTAGTTTATTTTCATCCTATCCTGATCTAAGCTAGAGCCTAGGAAACTTGTGAAGTTATATTAAACTTATTGTTAATCAGACGTAAAATAGAAGGCTGATCTGTTACTTCAGATGTGTTTTTACATTGTAAAAGACGGCAGTACAAAAAAAATGAACCAGCATGAAAAACTGCTGTATACTTTATATGTAACCTGCATGAACAAGACTTTTTCAACAAAAACTGTATTCTTCAGCTGTGTGGGCAAATTATAATCTTCAGTCTGTTTGGGAGAAGCTTTAGGATTTAAGGAGACTTTTCTGCTTCTGGAACATTATATAAAAAATGTGTGAGGACATAGTACAAACACCTTGCAGACATCAAGAGTTATCTAGAGGGGGATTTTCAGAAGAGCTCATCACTGGCCTAATTTTCCTCTCAATGACTTCGGAGACAGCACAGTTTAACTGGAGCAAGTGAGACAGAAAATCCTACTTTTTTTTTTATAAGACAAAAACATCCAACATTTTGATGGTGTCTGGAAATCCAGAGGCATTCAGGCACTTCAGGTGTGCCGATGATGTGGTTTCAGTAAAAAAAATTCTCACCAAGGAGATTACGGTGAACTGAATCTACTGCTAGCTTCCAAAAAGTGCTACTGCATAATTTGGCATAGCGTGGAAGCACAGCAATCTAGTCTCACTGTGGCAAACATACAGCATAGCAGCAAGGTCTCTATTAGAAAGAAACCACCATAGTGTCAGGTTCAGGCAGATGTAGAGGAAAAGTCAACATGCCTGGTCATTATTTTCCTGGACACCATTTCATGCTCCTCTGGAACATATGTTTGATGCACCTGAGATGTAAAAGTGAATATTAATTGACTACTTTATGCCTCTACTGCACAAAACACTGTTCCGATGACCTTTTCTGAATATGCTGAATTACAAGTCAGAGCTCTTCTGGACCCTTTCTGAGCCAACCTCTGGAATATCAGAAATATAGCCACCTTAAAAAATTGTTGACTAAGCAATTTTCACCTCAATTAAATTGCTGACTAAACAAAATCTCTGCTTTTCACGTATAGCACATAGAGCTCTGCTTTGATTAATTTCAAATACCATGTTTTTGATAAATATTCTGAAACTCTTGGAGTATTTTATTTCAAACTTTTGAAGCCCAGCAGTCTGCTTTTCACATTCTGGAGCAACTTGGAAAATAGTGTCTTCTTTTCTCTAGTTATTGCCAAGTCCCAGCTGTGTCTTCTGGGAGAGCTTGAAAGTGGTAAAATAGCTCACAGAAGGATTTGCTATCCAGCTGGAAGATCCTGGCAGGCTGTGTGTGTAAGATGTCCACTTATAACAGGTTTATTAATACTTGGTAATGATCCTTTATGTCAGGCCGTCACTACATACAAAGCTGGAGTGGAAGCACGTCAGGAATCTCTTGCAGAAACATTTCCATTATTAATTTCTTAAAAGACTTCGCTCTGTTGGAAGTTGTATCTGAATAAATGCTAAAAATGACAATGCCGTCAGTATGCTGTCCTAAGCAAAGATCGGCCTCAAATCCCACCACATTGTTCTACAGAGGACTGACACCAAGAGAAAGGGGCAAATTTTTGACTTGATAGTGAAGAGAGATTTTTTTTGTTTGTTTTAATCTTCTTTTTAATCCCCCCTCCGCCTTGTTTTGAACACAACCTAGAGCTATCAGTCCAGCGAGATGGTCGGGAAACCTGTGAAAACTGCACACCAAGCATATACTTCTCCTCTTCAACTGTAACACTGCTCCTGAGCAGTCAGAGATGCTAGTCTAAATTAGTGTTAGCATAAATTCATTTGGTTCTGGGCAGTGATGCTTGGTGTGGTTTTATGTCTCGTCTCTTTCCTCTATCATCTAATAAATAGTGCCTGTTTTCAGAGAAAGGAGAACCTGTGTGTGACATGAGCAGTGACTTCAAGCTTTTGTAAAAAACAAATACAGAAGCTGACTAGAGGGTTGTGAACAATATATGCACTTGTTAAGTCTAATTTGAGAATATTTGCCATATCGGGCATAGAAATCTCTTCCTACAGTGTGCTTTTTGTATAGATGAAAATTAAAGCAGTAAATTTTTTCAATGAAGAGTAAAAGGAACAGTCTCTCTGTATGTCATGCATTTAAATACCAATTGTCTGCTGCTTTTCACCAACATAACATTGTTAAGTTGTCTTTTAATCATTCTGATATTTGATATGTAGCAGTAAAATGTTTATATTGCAAATTGTACAGGAAACCTTCAGTTTAGGAGCAAATTAATAGTCTGGAACCGTGAGAATCTGACTATATCTGAATATTGATGATCTCACTATCCAAGTCTCTCTGGGATTGGGGGTGCGAGGTGTTGATCATTGCTTCTCACTGATAAGCAAAATATTTCCAGAGCGTGAAGAATTCTGTGGTGTGTGAGAAGGATAAACCATAATCTGCATCAACACACTAACTTCTCCTCTGCCATTTGCATTGAAAATCAGGTAGAAGTTATGCTAAGCTCTCTATTATAGCCTCATGTATGTGAAAGGTCTTCCCCTTCATTTGAATAAGGCCTCTTATGCATGTGAAAAAAGCACATTTAAAAGGAACGTTCCTTTAATTAGGGTGGCATTTAGAAGCAGAATCCTTAAATGTTCACTTTTTGTGATGCTAAATTGTGGAGTATTTTCAAATATGTTGTAGCAGTCCTTTTCATTAACCATTTTTATTTTTATTTATTTTTAAAAGGAAATTACATGCTCTACAATGTGAAGTGAAGGAGTAGATTAATATGACTAGCTAGATTAAGGAAAATTTAAATCAGAGTGTTTGATGAAATGTAGGAAAATGTTTAAATATAGGATTAGACTTACAATATAGAAAGCAGTCAAGGAGATCAAAAGAACTCTGTTCAGAAAGTCCTATTAAAAAGAGAGGAAAAAAAATCTATTGAGTGAATTCTTATAGCTAAATGATTAAAGTGTTTTTAATATATTACATTCAATCTGACTTTAAAATAAAAATAAACAGTACAGAGTGTGCACATAGTAGAGATTGTATTCATTTTTTTATAAGGATGAAGTGACTGGGCCTATATGAAACTGTCATAAAACATATATATTAGACTATGGAATTTAACTTAAAAGGAGCTCCCTGTTGAATAATTTTAAATCTGGCATGCAGCTTTATGGAGACAGAAGTTAACTGATTGGCATCTGTATGAATATGGATTTCTTTAAATCCATATTTGATTTTCTACCCCTTAAAAAATCAAATGTAACCTAATAACTACATCTTAAGCAAACCTTTGGAAGAACATGCTTAATTCTCTAGGGTGTCAATAGAAATGCCTCTAACTTTGGTATCATACAACTAACCAAGATCACAGGAGTGACTTCCATAGCTGTCAGTGTCTTCTGTATCTCAGCAATCTAGGTTTGTTTTGCTTTGTTTTGTTCTCATTTTTTGATTAGTGTTAGACTGGGTTCTTGAATCATGGTTAACGTTTAGTGCTGACAGGACCCTGCATGGTTCTTTTATTCCCCGTTGGAAAACTTTACAAGAAATGCACAGTGTATAACTTGGATTACAATGTACTGTTCACTCTAAACTGGTTTCTTCCCATTTTTTAGCAATCTAATCTAAGACTTTAGTAGGTTTTCATTATATAGAATAAACAAATAGTGAGCACATAAATATTGTACAGCTGTATGTGCAGTGTAAATCACCTGTAAAATGCACTTCCCATTTTACTGATCTACTTTTGTTTTAGTGCTTTAAAAAGCAAAAATGAAAAAGAAGCTTTAACGTAGTGTACAGCCCCTCAATGCTCAACTGAACCACAGAATTCTTTCTGAATTGATTCCCTAGTCCTTCATTTATTCAAATAAATATCATTACAGCAATGATGAATTTCAATCAAAATGCATGCAAATTTGTATTTCAAAGTCCTATTTTAATTTGGCATGATTATTCACTAGTAGATGTGGACTTCTTACTTTTCCTAATTTCCTCTACCTCTAGGTATGTTTGCTACAATTAAAAAAGGGATCATTTCATTAAGGTCCCCCTTCCCATCAGTCCTTCCCAGTGACATTTACAGCCATTATTTCCAGACACCACCTACAGCAAAACCATGAAGCTGTTGATAGTTTGAATAGTGGTGTATGGAACGGACAGCTTTTCCAGTTGCACATTAGAAGTAACTCTGCTCAGAGGCCAAACAGATGATAACTTGTTCTAATTAGGCACCAGTAGATGGGATACATTCATCCATTACTTCAACAACTACAAAATATGAGATCGAATAGTATCGCAAATATACACATATGTTGAAAATACTCTTGATTTAAATGGGTGGTTCTGGGGTTCCATTTTTATCTAATGAATTTCAAGCAGGATTAACTTATTATTTCTTCTTGCTATAGCATCACAAAGGCATGGTCAGTTGATTAGTTTATTAGTGAATACAAATGGTACTCAAGGGCTTCATTCAGAATCTGGGATGTCCTGTAATCAGAGCCGGAGAGCCTTGTGTCAGTAAAGTTTCCAGTTGTTCCTACACAGCTTTAGTTCCACGGATGGGAGTGAATGATGAGAGTATCTGTACGTAGAGCTACCAGCACTTTAATTCCTGTGCCGGTTCGTGCTGCTATGAGCACAGCTTGGTAATGCTGCTACCGCCTAACCGCTGGCAGTTGCTACTATGCAGCAGAATGGGAGACACTCTGCCTGCAAGGTAAACAGAAGCAGGAGCGTAAGAAGGTGGGAAGGAGGGAAAAAGTCCTGGAGGCCCAGTGGTTAAAAGGAACATAGCCAGGAGCTCAGGAGTGGAAGAAATAAAGGTGGAAAAAATCTAGCATCGGCTTCTCGAAAACATAGTTTGAAATAATGGAGGACACCATAAATTAAAATAGTGGTGGGGAGGGGGAAACTCAGCAGAGAAGACTGAACACCTAGCAAGCCTGAAAGAATAGGTGGCCACACAAATCTCTCAAGAAGCCACCAGGCCTTTGGTTTGCAGTAAATAAACAAGATCCATCTCTATCTTACTAGCTGTCTCTTTCTGGTGAAGCCCAAAGGCTGGCTTGCTCTTTTCTATTTCTCACGCGTCACTACTCACTTTATCATTTTCTTTTACACATCTACAGAACTTTTGTTTTACTCTTTCCATCCTGGCAGTTGGGAAGAGACTCACGATTCAGGGTTTTATTCATTCCCTCATGCAATGAGACAAAGTGTAAAAATTAGCATTGATATTGAATATATTTGGCATGTAACTACAATCAGACAGATCTGATCTGAATGTGACGTACTAGCACTCTATTAACTTCAAGCAGTCTCAACGGTAACTTCCCAGCTTTCCATATTGACAAACATTCTTAAAAGCCATGTTTAATGAATCCTTTTTTTTTCTTTACTCTGAAACAACACTGGACAGAGGTGTTGATATCATGATGCGCAGTAAATATTTTAGTTAAAGAAGATAGTAATTAGTAGAACTAGAAATGGGAAAGAAGCTGATAGGTATCAGATCAGGCCCGGGACGGAATGTTTTCATACTGGCATTAATGACTTAACACAAAAGAGAGGGTACTGACAAAATTAAATGTTAATACAAGGCAATATTGACAAATCATCTAAGAAGAATCAGATGACCTCAAAGACAGACATAGCAGAAATGGGATAACAGTTGAAATTTGAACTATCAATTTTTTTTCTGTACATATACAATCATTTGACATATTCAGAGAAGTTATTTGTGGACACAATATATGATTCCAATTATACATTTTGAAGATGAGTTACACCAATAAAATGCAGAGGACTACTACAGTAATCAGGAGAATGGAAAGGACAGCTGATGAAGAGTTAAAGGAATGGTGTTGTTTGTCATAGCAAAATAAGTGGTAAGAGGTTATGAAATGGACTGCTGCTGTCCGTAGGTGCACCAGGAGAAGGATGGAAAAGCAGAAGATTGACTGTTGTGCTGGTTTTGGCTGAGGTGGAGTTAATTTTGTTCATAGTAGTTGGTATGGGGCTATGTTGTGGTTTTGTGCTGAAAACAATGTTGATAACACAGGGATGTTTACAATATTGCTGAGCAGTACTTAGACGGAGTCAAGGCCTTTTCTGCTTCTCACACCACCCCACCAGCGAGTAGGCTGGGTGTGCAGAAGAAGTTGGGAGACGACGCAGCTGGGACAGCTGACCCCAACTGACCAAAGGGATATTCCATACCATATGACATCATGCTCAGCATATAGAGCTGGGGGAAGAAGAAGGAATGGGACAGGATGTTTAGAGTGATGGCGTTTGTCTTCCCAAGTAAGCGTTACACATGATGGAGCCCTGCTTTCCTGCAGATGTCGGAACACCTGCCTGTCCATGGGAAGTGGTGAATGAATTCCTTGTTTTGCTTTGCTTGCGTGCATGGCTTTTGCTTTCCCTATTAAACTGTCTTTATCTCAACACATGAGCTTTCTCACTTTTACTCTTCTGATCATTTCCTCCATCCTGCTGTGAGGGAAGCAACTGAGCAAGTGTCTATGTGGTGCTTAGTTGCCAGCTGGAGTTAAACCACAGTAACTGTAAAAAAGATCATAGAATCACGGAATGATGAACTACATATGCTTAAATACACTTTTGCTCAAAGAACTGCAAGGCCATGAACAAGGTTAGGATATTAACAAAACTAGGAAATAAGGGGAAGTATTTTAATTACCATAGAGAAATCAATGGAAGAGAACTGGACTTGATGACCTAAAAGTCCTTTCATGCCTCCTGCTTTTTCTAAGAGGCATTATTTTCCGGTCAAAACCAGCATCTGCTGCAGCTACTATCCTAGATTAATTTACACATTGTTAATTAATTCATTTAAACATTCTGGCCCCCACCACACAACAGTGGGATTTTGTGATCTTATGTACATAAACTTAACGGCAGAGGCCACAAGCAATACCTTTTGTCAGTGTGTGAGAACTGTGTACTATGAGAGCTCATTTGTACATGAAGCAAAAAAGCATGTACAGCTGAATCACACAATAGATGACTTCCATGTGGATCTTCACGGTCTGCAAGGTAACTTTGTCTACTTTCATCTCACAGTGTGTTAACGTTGCTGACATGGCAAATTACTCCTGACTAGAAAGGATGCATTAAATTCACACCTGTTGTCCATTACGGAAAAGTTTTCCATGTAAATGTGTCCTGAAGTTACGAGGAATCTAACTGTAAGCTGTAAAAGTGAAGGGAAATACCCCCCAGGAAAGACCTCCTATCATATGCAAAAAGACTCTGTCAAGGAAATAATGCTGGCATACCTGGCATGTTAAGAAAGACCTGACTTCCTAAACGTTGCCTTCCCTTTGCAGTGAAATCCTAGGTCTGAAACTTCAGTCCTGGTGTTCAATAAGTAAAGCTTAAAAATTTATAGCCTGATTCAGTTTTCTATTAGATCGGTATGAAACAGGGGTCACAACATGGTATAGCCCTTTTAATTCAAAGAATAGATATGGTGTGCAGCTAATGAGCTTTTAGAAAAATTGGTTAAAACTTCCATTGAATCTTAAACTATGAAGATGATTCATAAAAGTTGATCAAAACCTTTTATGTTGTCCCATTGTAAAAGTCATAAGGTCATTCTACAAAGTTATTTGTTGACAGATGTAGAATGAGTGAAAGGTTGAATTTAGCACAACTCTTAGTAATTTCAGGAACCTTATTTTGAATGGCACGTCTGAGTTGTAATAACAACACATGGAAAACTCTCTTCCGTATCCACCACACTTGGCCCAGCAGGGTGGAGCATGCAGGTAAGAAAGAAATTCTTCAAAGGAAATGTTGGCTCTCAGGAGGTGTATATGTTAGCTGAGTTCATGTACAAATCCTGAACTCTACCTGCCTATAAAGTAAACAAAAACATGTTAATTTTAAACAAAACTACATTTATCCATATCCCCCCAAGTGTAAATATGTGTTAAAACCTCTCTAAAAATAGAGTTCAAAGACAAATGTCTTTCCTATGGGGATCAATGAGAGAGAATTTCTTTTCATCTCAGTAAAACCTCAATTCAAAAGGAAGACTGCAGCCTTTGGGGAAATACCTAAAAACAATGTCAGGATGTTTCAAAAACTGTTTTCCACAGTTCTGAAACAAGCTCACCTGAGTCTAAATTTCTGAGGTATGATGGATCTTGTTAAGTAATTTTAAAAACAAAAACAGAAGTAACAATACAAAACCAGTAAAACTCTCAGATGTCTGTTTCCTTTCTCTGCCTGAAAGCAAATATGTGCCTTCTGTCTTGTTTCACTTGAAAAAATAAAGTTCTATTTGGGAACAAGCCCCATTGTTCAAGTCACTGCCCGAAGCTGGTATGAAAACTTCAGCATACCTCCTGCACTCTTAGAAAAGTCCCTTCATGAAGTCAGATCTCCTCCTCTGCCTTTAGACAAAGAACTACAAGTAACGCAACGAACACAGTCATTGCACCAGGAAATCACAGGCATCCTCGCTGCTAGGAGCCCTTGAAATCACATGCTTAGCTGGCATTAGAGTTAAACTTTTATGAGGCAGACCCACACTCAGAGCTAGTACCAGGCTTACATATGTGTCCTGTGTACAGACTGGCTATTCAAGAGTCTAGAAAACACTTATATTAGCTGGGGAAGAATTGTCATTGATGAATGTGAGCTACAGCAAACGTTGGCTATGTGTCCTCCGTTCATAACCTCCCAAGAACCAAACTTCATGAGAGAAATTTTTGTCATAACTAAGTAAGTTCAGTTCCATATATGAATACTTTCTAGACAGTCCCAAACAATTTTTCATTGTACACACCTGTAAGTCACCATTACAAGGTCCTTAGCACTTTGCTGAAACCTAAGGTCAGTTTCTTCAACCTGTAGTATCACTGATTTTTAATGTAGATGGAATGCTTCTTATTTTTACAGTAGACTTTGTGACTCATCATTGCAAACTGGCTTTCTGTTATACCAGGCACTGAGTAAACATGGAACAAATGCATGATCCCAGTTTTGTACAGCTTCTAAGCTAAGTAACCCTAAGAGCTATACTTCGTTTTGAACACACAACCTCCCAGAACAAAAAATAAAAGAACCAATGCTATTTGTTTGGACTTACACAAGTTCTGTGTCATCATTTTCCAGCTCATTTCTGTTTATTTGTTCACCTCTAACAATGCTTCTTTATCATCCTCTTTCATATACTAGCTTTCTGACAAACAGATTAATAAAGACTTGGGTGAATATGCTAGAAGAGTTTATAGTGTTTGGCACGGGGCCATATGTGACACAACTGACTCATAAGAAATACTGTAATTGTAATTTAGACCCAAAATCTATCTGCCTCTGGCTTGATATTCACCAGAATAAGATGACTTATCTGTATGTGTGTGGGTTTTATGGAAGAAAGTCTTGTTTCCAGGTAGCTACTTCTCTTCCGAAGTAAGTGTAATCCATACAAAAAAGCATTTGTCTCCTACACAAATTTAATGCTTCCAGCTCTTGCCGATTAGATGGTGTACTTGCTCTCACTCTCTTCTAAAATCCGTGAGTGAATGTCATAATATTCATATAAACTTTTACTAGTTTACTTTCTAAAGTGAAATGTGTGTGGGAAAAACTGCAAAATTTCACACTAAAATTATCGAAGGTGAAAAAGAAGGGAATATGTATTCTCCTTAAATGTCTTTGATTAAAATGTAAACTTATTTTCTTTTGAAGAAGAGAGGAATTTGATTTTGATTTTAAGCCTCCTGAAGTGTCCATATGTGTATCTCAACTGTAAGATATGAAAATGAAATACAGGACAGAAGATCTGAAACAGAAAATAATTTTAGAGGAAGACAATATTTCAAGAAGATATATATTCTAGTATTTTTAAAGAGAATATTTCATTTCCTATGAAAACAACTCATTGTACATTTTCAAAACCTCACCCTTTAAAATGGCTGAAGTTTAATGATTTAAACTATTCACTGTTTGATATAGCTAAAGACAATTTTTTCTTTGACAGAATTATGCTGAAAGTGTGAAGGAGAAAATTGCCAGGACCTATAAAGCACATGGTTGATTTTAACTATATGGAAGGAATTAAATATGTGTGTATATGGAAAGGAAGTAAAAAAGAAAAGAAATGGTCCTGTAAAGAGGATAACAGATGGTTCCATTTGATCAGAAAACTGGCTAGGATTTCTTTGCAATCACTTTTTGATAATTTCTAAGAATTATTTCCTTAGTTTATTTAGCTTGTGGATATTAATTGTCTGATTTTATACATCACTTAGTGAATGTTTGACTTAATTAAATGGTAAGACAAGACACCTGTTGATTATCTTTGATATTTAAAAATAACAAGGCATAATATAGAATGAAGATACTAAATTAGAAGAAAAGAAAAATGTGATAAGAAGGCAATGCCACTTGTTAAATTTACTCTTTTCCGCTTCCCTGGGTGATATATCATGGAAAGGTTGTCTGAGCTGTCATTGTGGCATCACTAAGAGGATGTACACAACATCTTCCATTCAAATTACCTTTCAAATCAATCACCCTCATCAGGCTGCTATCTTCATCTGATGGCTGTAGGACAAATGTTTTGGCTTATAGGTAGGAAATGTTAGCATTTGAAAGACCTCGAGAAAGAAGGTTCAATGGTTAACTTTGATAAATTGTGTTAAGAAAGGACAGTTAAATAATATGCTTGTTGAAACACTTCATGCAACTGGTTTGCAATATCTGAAATAAAAAGGGCTGCTTTATATTTTTTTTTTTTTCTGAACTAAGTAAAAAATGTGTCCCTGAAAAACCTAGAGCAAATACTTACTGGGTTCTCCCAGAGGTGTACTACTCAAAAATGCACTATCATGGCACACCTATGTTTTGGTTGTAGAATTTTCTTCTGAATCTTAAATTACTTTCTTTATCTGAAAGACTGTGAATTTTCCCACTAGTGTGTGCATGTTTGTGTGCATTTAGAAAAGCATGAAGCAAATAACTGGGTTGGCATGAAGGTTTGTGTTATGTTCCAGTCAGATTAAACTATAAATTGTCTGGGTATTTTAGTAACACATTAAATAGTCCCTATGCCCTTAACACTGGATAATTATGAGTTAGATAACAGCTTTAAATATTTTCTGTGGTATTCTCATGTTTTATACAGTAGCTTTTTAAATATGATAAATGATACTCATCTTCAAATGCATTGTAGATACTGCATGCATATTAACAATACACATTTCAGAATTTTCTAATCTTGCTTTAACACATATGCTGTTATCAATTACTTACACTATTTTAATATAATGTAACATTTCTTTAAATTACATACAATTTATACTGGATGTCACTAGTCCCTAGACTGCCTTGGCACATATTTATATATTTCAGCTACAGTTTATCACTTTGTGAAATACACTTCGTGTAATTGAAAATAATGACACAAAAATCATCTACTCTTATACACTGGTAGTATGATATAGTATCCTGATAGCTTAGCGTATTATATGAAGTCAGTCTGCAGAGCTATGCCTTTGAAATATGATTTAAAACAGAATTTATAATGTCGTAGAATTACATAAAACTGTGTGAAATTGTGCAGATAATCATTTAAATCTCCCTACATGAAAAGATAATTGCTCCAGAAATTAACTGTACCTGGGGTTCATTCATTTGGTCATGGCTAGTTTCTTATATAGTGATGATTTGATATTAGAGCTAATTAAGATCAGGTCAGAGTTGCTGAAGGTCAGACATTAATGCACAGGATCATTGAAATGATAATTATAAACAGATTAGGAAGCTACGGTCTTTTATAAGAGGTTATTAGATAATTACTGTGAGAGTGTACGGCTTACTGTAATAATGGATTATCGACTACTTACAGCGTTTTAAGGGTGAGAGTATATTACTTCCTCAAGGACTAAGAGGAATATTGTTGTTGGAATTCAGGGCTCTGTAAATAAAATAGCACCAATTGCTTTTCAATTTTCTTCTAGAGAATATGTTCCCTTCTTGGAATAAACTGTATTGTTTTATTTCAATGAGACTTCAAATATTTGTGTAGCTGCGAAGGTCCTTTACTTTTTTTCCATTTTGGAGAAGAAGAAAGCAGATGAATTGTAAAATTAATTATTTTATTCTGTGTTAAATACATAGATAGGGCTTCCAGAAGCTTTGCCAACAACAATAGAATGGAAAAAATAAACATTTTAAAATGATTCAGGGAATGGGAAAAGATTGACCTGAAACTTACTGATGTAGAAACTGCACACTTCCTTCTGTTATTGATATGACTTTTATTCTAACATACCGCTTCACAAATAAAAAAATAACAAAATAAATAACAAAATAGTAAAATAATGATTGTATAGCTGTAGCACACCTTGATCTACCACTGGTTGAACTCCGTTTCATTTGGACCTTTGTATATTAGAGGATGACCTCTAAGTCAGTAAGGGGGAAGAGGGCTTGAAAAGAGCTTCTGTATAGATAACATCATTTAAATACTGCAGAAGACACAGACAGGTTCCAGAAGTGACCTGTGTAAAGGAAAAGGAAAGTCATTCATGCCACCTATGGTGACAATGGCTTTATGACCAAAAGAGTAAAGCAATCATGAAGGATACATATGTGGTCTCCTTTGAAAATAAGGCTGTTTTTATTGTATAGTTCTTCTCTGCAGAACAAAAGAGATAACCTTTGGAGAGAAAGTATTTTAGTCTCTTGGACAAAAATCGTCATATATAATAGCAATGTTGAGTTGTAGGTAGAAAAAGATGTATTTAGCCCAATCTCTTCCACAGAGGGAAGAACAAGACACACGAATATGTGGCTTCCCAGGTGGGTCCCACACCTGTTTGTAAAGAAAACTGGAAAGGCTTCAAGGGGGCTGAGTAGCACCAGCACTGGTGGAAGCAGACCGCTTATGCCTGTAGACACGTGAAAATATTTTGGCACCTACAGTGGAATAAAACCAGCACAAAACAAGAACAGAAAGAAGTCTTCCCTTGCCCACAACTATGAGAAGAGATGTCCACCATCTGATTCCTCTCAGATCTTTCTCCATCAATGGTAACAGGAGGACTGTTATTTCCTACTGTGACAGGATATGTTGCAATACTGGGCTAGTATTTCAGCATATAGGAGACCGAAAAGTCCCCTCTCTGACTCTTGGAAAGAAGCAAGCTGGAAGGAGCTTTGAGTCATTGTTTTTTCACCTTTCCTAGGAGAAAAAGGCATTCTAGACTAGTCTTACGGAGGCCATAATCAAACACTACTGGCTGTCCTAAAAGCCTTAAAAAACATCAGCCCTTGTTGGATGCAGACTGATCCCTGACCTCTGCTCCTCTTATATCACACACAGAATCACACACAGAATCACTA
>NW_010515789.1:0-362 GCF_000687285.1 Phaethon lepturus
TAAAGAGGGCTTACAATCAGACTGTAATCTGAAATATGCATCCTCCAGAAGCCCACAACGCCCAAAAAGGCTTGTGTTTCCTTTTTGCTATTTGGTAGAGACATAGCTGTTATTTTGTTGATCACATCGATTGGGATCTGATGACGTCCATCTTGCCATTTTACTTCTAAAAACTGGATCTCTTGTGCAGGTCCCTTCACCTTACTTTGTTTTATGGCAAAATAGGCTTTCAGAAGGATTTTACTTATTCTCTTCCCTTTCTCAAAAACTTCTTCTGATGTGTTGCCCCATACAATGATGGCATCAATGATTGCAGGTGCTCTGGAGCTTCACCCTGTTCCAGTGCAGACTGTATTAGACCA
>NW_010515790.1:0-5621 GCF_000687285.1 Phaethon lepturus
CTAGTGATTCTGTGATTCTGTGAAAATCAGAGTCTGAAAGGAAGCTGAGAAGTGCTAGGGACATTCAGGTCAGATGATAGGACATGTTGGTGATGTCAGGGGCAGAAAGCTGGAGCTGCACCTCAAAACTAGGCTTAGATTTCATTGGGAAAGCTAGGCAGGTTTTAAGCCTCCCCTGTAAATCTTCTGTTCTCTTGCCCACAGTGCTGGCAACTTGCTGGATCCCTGGCAAGTACCAGCAGTATTGCTGGATCCCAGGCAGGACCCAGCAGTACTGCTCCTCTGGAGCTGCAGGAACTGCATAGTCCTCAGGCTAAAAAGAAAGTTTTTTTCTTGGCTGCAGTCCCATGCGGTGGGCCTCCTGATATGGCATGGAGGCAGGAGAGGGTGTCTGTACAGTCCTGTCTCCTTTTTTCTCCTAAAGCGCTGGGGCTGTGCCTGTTGGAAGCAAGCCAAGCTTGAAGAGGAGCAGATGGAGTTTAGAAGCAATCTCTGGGAAAGAAGCTATTGCAAATAGCTCTTAGTCTACCACTGAAACTTAAAACTACAAATTTTCCTGCAAAATGTTTAGCTTTGGCAGAAAGCAAAGCAAACCAAAGCAAAAGAAAACAAACAAACAAAAAGTCTTTTTCCACTTGGAAGTTATTTAGTTTGAAGTCTGTCAATAACTGTTGCAAAATCTTCAAGCTACTGGTCTGGAGAAGATCCTTCTTTATGCACAGGCTGCTAAAACATCACATGGTCACTTGAGGATCTCCAACCTTTCTTTGAAACATCTAGTATTAATTACAGTTGGAAACAGCATACTGGAAGAAACAAGAGCGAGCTGTGAGATCTAGTTTAGCTGTTCTTAAATTTCACCAAATGAATAGCTGTATCTGTAATTTGCCTAATGAGCAACACAAGGCAAAGAATATCCTTGCCTTTCCTTAGAGATATTGTGGGGTTTTCCAAGGACAGCACAGAGCACTTTTCCCAAGTGGTGAATTACCTCATTTCAGTAAATTGCCTCCTTTCTAAGCTGTACAAGCAACTCTCTTTTATAGCTCCACAAGGAGATATTTCCAGGTGTTACACATAGTGCAGAAAATACATTCTGGTGCCAGTTGCTCCCAGACTAAAAAAATCTCAACGTTTTTCTCTTTTAAAAACAAGTCATTTTGTTAATATTTTTCCAAGCCAATGAGCAATCAAAGAATAACTCCCTGCACACCGGTTTCAGGCACAGCTCATCCTTGGTAGTAACTTCACATAGAAACATTAACAGCAGCTTTTATTACTCGTGTTTTTGATCTACTTTGTGGAGGCAGAGCAGCACTAATCACTTAATTTGACTTCCTCTGAAGTAGCTATTGTAAAACTTATTTGGGAGGAAGATAAGAAGCATGAGGTACCTTTGCTTGGCAAAGGAAAACAAAAGTTTTGGTTGTATTGCATAAAATGCTAACTCTTTTCTGTAATCTGTTTGCTCTCGTTTTTTTGGGGGGTGGTGCTGGTATCAGTTAATTATAAGAAAGAAGTATAAGCTAAATTGCATTCATGTGCAGAAGGTGGAGGGGAGCCTACTTCTCCAGAATGTTCCTGAGAGGTGATACTCTAGATACATGCTCATACCTAATGGCTTAATTCTTGAGATATATTGCTGTCAAATGTAGGTGATTGTTACATGTGTTGTATATACAGAAAATGCTTTCCAACTGGTAGACAGCCTCAGGAAAAGCTAGGATTGCTTAAGTAGGAAGGTAAGGTTCTGTAAGTCAGCACCCACTGGTCTAAGTTTTCCAAATACAATTTGAGTCATCCTCCAAATCTGTTAAATGTACAGGTATAAAGATGAGCTTTTTCATGTGAAATGGTCCTGGACTTCTGTAGGAATCTGATCTGGACTCAAAGCTATATTAGCCTCATAAGACATTAATGACATAATCTGTATCTCATATAATTGGATATTTTTGACATTCATATGATATTGCTCTTTCGCTGCACTTCTGTATTTTCTGCCTTTATTTCATGGGACTATTAAATGCTATTGCTTGTGAGATAAATAATTCCTGGTTTCTGAAGCATAAAGAAGTATATGTTCATACTATATGAAGGCACTGTTTTATGCAGCTGTGTTTTAATTCATGCTTTGTTACCTTTATTATTACTGATTGCTATTTTAGAATAAAGCTGCAGTTTTGGATCAGAATAGGTACGCTTTAATTTAAACTGAACTGGAGCAGTACTAGCAGTATGTTTGTCCTTTACAGAAATGCAAGCCTGCAAAAGGCAGCTGTAAGCTTAATCCATTCATATGTTTGAATGGCAGATATTACATGTATCGTCTTGAAAGTATAAGTAAAATGAGTACCTGGAAGAACCGAGTAACTATTAATATGTATAGAAACCTTCCCCATGAGTAATATACTATTTGCAGATCTCTGAGATTATTTATTTTAATGCAGCTTGAATGTAATACTTCTGTTTGCAGACAAATTTGATCAAATACAATAAACATAGTGCTGGAGTCTCAATGTAATTCCATTACTATAAGCCAGTACATAAAACTAATGCAGATGACTAACAAAAAGCAGAGTAGCTTCTTCAGCTTTGGTGATAAATATCAGTATAAATCAGTCATGTAAGTCTAATAATCAAGCACAAAAGTAAGAGAAAGGAATATCCCTAATCTTGTCAAGACATAAATGGAATATAGATGAAGTATTCTTTGAGTAAAAATGCATGCTAGATTTAATGTTAAGAATAATGATGTAAAGCTGAAATCCAAAAGCTAATAAAAATATCCTTTGATAGCCTGATATACAGCATATCTTAGGAAATACAAACTGCTCTGAAATAAAGATCAGACAGAACTAGACCTGCCATATATTTGGTTTGGGGTTTTTTTCTGTCTTACCATACCTTTATTTAAGCAAACTAGGGGCTGGAGAGTACCTGGGGACTTTAAGAACAAGCGGCTACTGTATGACAGCTGTTGAAACACTGACTCTAACAGGCTGAGGAGAAATTTGATTTTTTTTCTGCTGATCTTTCAGCTTGGGTTTAATCATGGATCTGTAAAACTTTTCATCTCTAAAATGGCAATGCTATTAGATAGCTTGGAAAACTGTTGGAGGAGAGAAGGATTTTATCTCAGCTCTAAATATACCAAATGCTTTTATTTCTGCAGAATGCAGTTGGTGGCATAACTTGTTAGCCAGTATGGTGCAAGTCACATATGCTGATGATTCTTAAGAGAAGACAAGACAGCAAAGGTAAGACTGTAGTACTAATCCTGGGTTATGTCTGCCATTGAAGGGGGCCCAAAGAAGGTTGCATTGCAAGAATATTTGAATAAATAAATGTGTGTGTGTGTGTGTAGCATTTAGGGGGAAAAAAAAAGCAATCTGTAAAAGGACACTGAGTCTATTGCCTCTAGTGTTTCAATGAAGGGATTAGAATCTCTCTACACTTTGATTAGAAGAAAATTAAATATTTTTCTTGTCTGTAAACTATGCACTGTTTTTGTAAACATGTCAGTACTTAGAAGTTGGAATCAATGAGACTGAAGTTATTTTGTGGAACACCTATTAAAAAAAACAGTATTAATTTTGTTTAATAAAAAGTGGAACACCTCCTAACTTAAAGGAATGATCTCAAATGAATAGGATAAAGCCTGTTACTGTCACAGTGGAAATTCCTGTTGATGGAGTAATGAAATCAAGAGAGATTAAGTTTCCACCAGATCAAGCTGGCAGAAGAGCTCAATTCTGCTTGAAGGAAACATTAAAGAACAGAAACCTTTTCTCCACCCTCTTATCATGCACAGCTTCTGAGTTTTGGGAGCCCTTGCTGGTTGTCTCTGATCAGGATGAAACAGCTCAAAGTAATGTCATGTTTATATTCTTCCTGAAGGGCATTTTAGCAATATATTGGAATAAAAGGAAACAGCACAAGTCTGACACGGCTGCTGCTGGAATTTATTGCAACTGTTATTATCTGTCTGCTTTCAAACATAGTCCAGCTATAGGTCTCACTTGTCACTGTCATGTGTCTCAGCAGCACGGTCATTATCTTATCTGAATGTATGTAAGTACATATTTGTATTCTGTTGGGTTTGAACATAGGTATATACAAGACTAAAATAACAATCATCAGCTGCAGAAGTACTATATATGAAAACATTATTCACGTTTGTAGAATTTTTTCTTTCACCATGTGTCCTTATTATTTTCTTTGAAAAATTTAACTGCTTTGGCTCAAAAAAATACCCAACTGTTCTCTAATCATCTTGGTTCTAGCTTTGGAGAAACTGCACAATGGTCAGCAACTAATCTGGTGTGTTATATCTCAAATATTTTCAGTTGAGTGTTGCATGGTAAAATGTACCAGTTACTTTTCAACTGAGAACTTGAGGAGTGATCTACCTGGGGCAGTGATCCAGAGTTAAGGATATGATGTGCTACAACAGCACATAAAGTTGTTCTCCAATCTATCCAGAATGACAATTTTTGTTACTATGTGCAAATCATCAAATTATGCACTTTGAATAGACTGCGATTCAATGACAGATCTAGGACCCCTTGATTAGTCAAGGTATTGCTATGGAAAGGTCTACTGAAAGCAAATGAAGTACTCAGTATGTACTAAGTGTATACATTTGAATGTGTGTGTATAAATGTGGGACTTGAATGTGGGTAGGTTTTGTTGGTGAATTATCTTAAACTGATTACAGTATAACGGAATGGATTCTCTCCTACAGCCTGCCAGAAAGGATAAGCATTGCTAAGTAAAATACCTAACGAACAGGATTACTTCCTGTGCCCAGTTATCTTGCAAAATATCACAGAATGACAGAATCACAGATTATGGTTGGAAAAGATCTCTAAGATCATGAAGTCCAACCTCACCCCATTGATCCTGCTGGCCCAGATCCCTCTGCAGAGCCTTCCTGCCATCCAGCAGATCAACACTTCAACCAACTTGGTGTCGTCTGCAACAAACTTACTGAGAGAGCACTCGATCCCCTCATCCAGGTCATTGATAAAGATATTAAACATGACTGGCCCCAGAACTGAGCCCTGGGGAGCACTGTTTGTGGCTGGCTACCAGCTAGATTTAACTCCATTCACCACAACTCTCTGGGCTTGGCCATCCAGCCAGTTCTTTACCCAGCAAAGAGTACACCTGCTTTACTAAAGTCCAGCTAGACAACATCCACAGCCTTTCCGTCATCCACTAGGTGGGTCACCTGGCCATAGAAGGAAATCAGGTTGGTCAAGCAGGGCCTGCCTTTCATGAACCTGGGCTTGATCCCTTGGTTCTCCTGCACAGGCCCTGTGAGCACCCTCACGATGAACCTCTACATAATCTTTCCCGGTATGGAGGTCAGGCTGACAGGCCTGGAGTTCCCTGGATCCTCCTTCCAGCCTTTCTTGTAGATGGGTGTCACATTGGCAATCCAGTCAGCTGGGACCTCCCCTGTTAACCAGGACTACTGATAAATGATGGAGAGAGGCTTGGCAAACTCCTCTGCCAGCTCCATCAGTACTCTTGGGTGGATCCCATCTGGCCCCGTAGACTTGTGGGTGTCCAGGTGGTGTAGCGTGTCCTTAACTCTTTCCTGCTGGATTATGGGG
>NW_010515791.1:0-4369 GCF_000687285.1 Phaethon lepturus
GTCTAGATTGAGCTGGGCTTCCTCAGCCCTCGTGAAGCTGGAGGGAATGTTCACTGTTGTGAAAGAACAAAGGCTCTACCCTCCCTGGCCATGGAGCTGGGTTATGGGTTGTTTAAGCTCTAATGGGGTTGGTAGGTAGAGAGCAGCAGGAGTGCCTGTCTACAGCAAGAGACCTGAAAATGTGTCTCTTGGAGGGGAGGGTGGTGGACTAGGAAAGTGATCATCCTCCTGCACTCAGCACTGGTGAGGCCGCACCTCAAATACTGTGTTCAGTTTTGGGGGCCTCACTACAAGAAAGACACTGAGGTGCTGAAGTGTCTCCAAAGAAGGGCAACAAAGCTGGTGAAGGGTCTAGAGCACAAGTGTTATGAGGAGCAGCTGAGGGAACTGGGATTGTTTAGCCTGGAGAAAAGGAAGCTCAGGGGAGACCTTATTGCTCCCTACAACTGTCTGAAAGGAGGTTGCAGCAAGGTGGGTGTCGGCCTCTTTTTCCGTAGTAACAAGCAACAGAACAACAGGAAATGGCCTCAAGTTGCACCAGGGGAGGTTTAGATGGCATACTAGGAAAAACTTCTTCACCAAAACAGTTGTCAGGCACTGGAACAGGCTGCCCAGGGAAGTGGTTGAGTCACTATCCCTGGAGGTATTTAAAAGATGTATAGACGTGGCGCTTAGGGACATGGTTTAGTGGTGGATTTGGTGGTGTTAGGTTAACGATTGGACTCAATGATGTTAAGGGTCTTTTCCAACCTAAATTATTCTATGATGCTATGCAGCAGAAGGCTGGATCCAGCAGTGCCAGAGGAGGCTACACAATGTGCTGAGGCAGGCTTGTGGGTGTGCACAAAGTGCACCTGGTACGACATCTGCAACACATGCCACATCTCCAGCTATGACTGCCCTCCTCATAGGACTATGCTTGCCTGCCTGCCTGCCGTCTGGCAGGGGGGATTAAGTGGCCAAAAGAAGTCCCCTCACCACCTGGCACCAAAACTTGCATAGTCTTAGGCAGGAGTTGGCCACCAGGTCAACTCACAGGTCATTCCAGCCCATCAGAAAAGCACCTTTGGCTCTGGTTTCCACCAAAGAACAGGGGCTGCATGGTCCCAGGTCCAGCTCTTTCCTCTGTGTGACTCAGGCCAAGCTAGCTGGGGCAGAATGCTTGAAGTGAGATCGTCATGGCTGGCTGCCTCTTACAAATCTTATACTATCTTCCTTTTGTCCTTGCAAAAATATAATCAGAACAAAGACCAGGAAAAGCCTTACTTGGGAAATGAGAGTGCAGCAACCTTGTGTCTTTCATAGGGTGAAAATATTTGATTAAACAAACATTTGAAACATTATTCCCTACTATTGTTCTGCAGTGATTTCTGGGTGGAATATGCCTGCTACTTGATTCAAAGGGTAGAGAAAGAACAGTTGTCTACAAGGAAGTTGGTGCAATTTCATTAAACACTAAACCAGTTTGAACCTGGCACCCACAGCACAGTAGCACTAGTTTTGTCATGGACAATCTCTTTTCCGTCACAGCATTTTAAAGCTGGCGTTTTGCTCAGCACCCTGCCCTCAGTGCTGATGCAGCAACACGTTATTGACTCAGCAAGACTCTGTAACCCATGTAGGTAACGGCAGTAACACAAGCATGGCCTCGCCATGTTTAGGTTAAAGGCTGTAGCACAGACAATATAACCTGCTATAAGCTTAATCTCCTGCCATTAACAAAGTACCCAGAAGACACGAAGTTCTTTCATCCTATCTTTGTAGCATTTGTGTTTAAACACATAGGAGAATCAGCAACAGAACTTCACTTGCTTCAACACTTCTCCCCAACCTCAGTCTCCCATTAATTTGGCCCTAAACCTGATCTGTTCTCCTGGCATTTAAAGAACAGCACATTTCAATCACCACTCCATAAACCTCCTTTGTGTTTGCTCTGTTACTTCCTGCTGTGTTTCTGTTTTGGTACTTATGTCTCACTCTCCAGAGAGGTTAGCTGTGGCCAGGAAATCACTTATGCACACTTAGCTGACAGGGGAAAGGAGCAAGAGAGGGAGGGGACATCAATATCCAACACCAACAGTCAGAACAAGGGATATCTCCTCATCTCCACTGTACAGTCCTTTTTTTTCCCCTTCCATAAGCTTTCTCAATCTGTGCCACTCCTCTCTTTTTCCCTATTTGTATCTTCTAGCTCTTGCTCAGTACCTTCAGAGGCCTCAGCTGAACAGATTTTCTGTTTAGGCAGGAGGTACTTTACAGCAGCAAATGTCCAGCATTGTTCTTCATGGCCAGTGCTGAGTAACACAGGGCCCTGCCAAACTGAAAGCAAAAGGGAAGTCTTAGCAGATTATCACATCTTGGTTTCCTACTTAAATGAGTAGTTCATAATCATTGGTACTTCCCACCCATCCACCCTTTCCTTAAAATTGTGAAATAATTTACATTGGGAGGGACCTGTGGAGGTCTCTGAAGCTCCACAGACATTACAGGAGTGCATGGTCCACAGCACAGACTTTACCCTACCCCACACTCACTGTCATTTGGGTTTTTAAAGCCCTGTCCCTTACCACAGGAAGTTCTGTATAGACAGGATCAGTGGCTTAGACACTGCTCTGGACTTGGTCTTAAATACCTGCTCCATTACAGACCACAGGAAGGGACTTAAGCCAAGAATTCACGCAGGCTCATCATGAGCTACTGAAATGCTCAGCAGATGGCTAATGTAACTCTGATCTGACACCCAAGCAGACAACAAACCTACAGAGGGCTCTTGAAACATTACAAAAAGTAGTGAACTCTTCACTGGATCTCCCGAAGGAGAAGATCTCTAATCTGCTTTTACACTCTGGAAAAATCCCGTTGACTATTTTGCCTCCTAAACAAATTGTTGTGCCTGGTCTTTTTATCTCCTTGCTCTCTGTTGAAGAAGCTGAGCTAATAATACTTCTCTGCCAGCACAGGGGAGTTGTGAGAACAGTTGCACTGCATAACTGCAACGTCCCCTGCAGGCACCACGGGTGAATTTAGACAGCAATATCCAAATGTGTCCGTCTAGACTGGATGGACAGGGGGCAACTCTCCCAGGGGCAACACAAACCAACTTCATTGTGATTCTTCAACCATTTCTATTCCTCACCTTACAGAGAGAGATAAGTGGAAAAAAATACAAAAAGGCCTGGAACTAATGGAACAGAAAGTGGAGCTTTCACTATTACATTTAACTGTTTAAATACAGGTAATATTTAGAAATCAAAGCTGTCATGTATCACACATACATAGGGTTAATGGTATGAAAACACAAATAGCAAAACAGATACAGGGGAACTCTGGAAGTGCCACAGAGATCCCATTTCCCCTTTTTAGCCCTGCGGGTCACAAATGGTCTCTGAGGGAGAAGTGCCAGGGCCAGCCGGGTGCCTTCTAACCCCTCCTGGCTGCAGTGCCTTGGGCACCCTCCCTCTTCCTTTCTTCATCTTGAGCAATTTCTGTACAGTTTCTTCAGACAGTAAGATGTACAATCTTTGCAAGGGTTGTGTGTGTTCCACATATCACAAACACCATGAGGTAAAGCCTCTCTCTGTATATGATTCATTCTGGATGTAAATCTAGTCCTTACGATTTTGCCAAATCCTCAGACACCTCCTGTCAAAGCCCAGAATAAGGACAAAGACATTTATAAAAGATGTCAAGAGAGGGATGTCAACGTGAGGGATTTCAGAAGAGAAAGGAATCTGACAACAAAATGGTTCAAAGAACTTTCTCAGTGTAGACAGCACGATGCTCTGTGCATCTGTAAGCTTTAAACTCTGAAGGGGAACAAGGTCATTACCCCAGAAAAAAATGATCATAATGGGAAATGTATGAGAAGCAGTGAATTAATAGTTGGCTATGAATCCAAGTAGAGTTTGAGCCTTGTTCTGGACTGATACTGAATTCAGCACACTGGAAATCCAGTTGCAAAAGGAACTTGCTCATTCAGGCTGGGTAGCCAGGGGCTGCCTAATGCTAGCCTAATGTTACCCTGCCTGTGTCCTCTCTGCTACAGAAAATCCCTAAGCAATCCCACGGTGCCCTGGACTTCAACTCAGAAAAGGGATGAATAGTAGGACAGAGAAGAATTACAGAAGAGCGAGCTGGACGAGGTCCCTTCCTACCTTAATTACCCTACAGCGCTGTGACAACAGGGCTGGTTAAAGGGCAGAAAAACACAAAAGGGGACAGGAAAACTGGGACGCACTTCCCGCACTTGCTTAAAGGCCTCTGACAGTGCACAGAGCAAAAAATACGCCGTAGCAGCACACTCCCTCAGGCAAAGCAGAAACACCCCTGTGCGACGGGGTGGTACGAGGGGAATGGGGACCGGAGCGGG
>NW_010515792.1:0-1626 GCF_000687285.1 Phaethon lepturus
ATGGAGATATATGTCGAGGATGGCTAGCGTGACATTCTGGACAAGAGACGCAGCTTTCGCACCACTAGAGAGTCACATTTGATCCCAGACATCCTCCCGGATCCTGGAGGCATACCTATGGGAAGGCTAGAGGGGCATTCCCGTCATTAAAGTGGTTTTCCCACAGTTACTTAGTCGTCCGCTATCCCTGAAATCCGCCCGCATCATGGAGATATACATCCAGGATGAGCACACTGGCATTCCGGCCATCGAGACGATGTTCCACCAGCTACAGAGTCCCCTCCAGTCCTGGAATTCCTCCCATATCCTAGAGACATACCTCCAGGATGGCTAGGTGGGCGGTCCGGTCATATTCCACCAGCTACAGAGTCCCCTCCAGTCCTGGAATTCCTCCCATGTCCTGGAGACACACCTCCAGGACGGCTAGGCGGGCGTTCCGGTCATACAGGCCGCGTTCAGGGAGATAGAGACCCCGCTCCAAAGAGAGCTTTCCTCCCGCAGCATAGACGTGTAACTGCCCAGGCAGCTACAGCGCCATTCTTGTCATAGAGACAGTCTTCCGGTGGATACCGAAGCCCCTCCAACCCAGGAAGTCCTCCTGGAGCAGAGACACATACCTCCAGGACAGCTAGAATGGCATTCCTCTCATAGAGACTTCCTTCAGGGAGCTAGAGAGTCACTGACAATCCCAGGATTCCTACCACATCGTGGAGGCATGCCTGCAAAACATCAAGAGTGGCGTTCAGGTCACGGAGACGCTGTTCTGGTGCGTAAAGAATCCCCTATGATCCCAGAAGTCATCAGACATCATAAACACACACCTCCAGAACAGCCAGAGAGGGGTTACGGTGAGAGAGACTGTTTTCCCTTGGCTAGAGAGTCCCCACTGATCCCAGACCTCCTCCCGGATCTTTGAGACATATTTCTGGGACAGCTAGAGTGGCGTTCACTCCTAGACATGGTACTCCCGCGGTTAGAGACTCATCTCCATTCCCAAAACACTCCTGAATCACAGCGATGTACCTGGAAAATGGCTGGAGTGCCATCCCAATCGTAGACAGAGTATTCCATCAGTGAGATAGTCCCATCCTAACCCAGACATCCTTCTTTATCATGGAGACATACGACTGGAATGGATAGAGGTATGTCCCAGACAAAGAGACTGTTGTTGCGGTGACTACAGAGTCAAAAGACACTGAAAAAAAAGTGGGAGGCCGCAACGGGTTGGGAGGCTGAAGGGGAGGAAGAGGCCATAAAAAAGTGGAGGCTGCAAAGACGTGGGAGGCTAGACGGGACGTAAAAGCCAGAAAAAAGTGTAGGCTGAAAAGGGGTGGGAGGTGGGCAAAGGGGTGGGAGACCGGAGGGCAGGTAGAGGCCAAAAAAAGTGGAGGCTGAAAAGGACTGAGAGGCTGGAGGTCAGCTACAGGCCAGAAATAAGTGAAGGTTGATCAAGTGTCATCGGCCAGACAGATGTGCAAGGCCAGTGCATAAGGAGACGCTAGACAAACGCAGAGGCTGAAAACTAGTCAGAGACTGGAGGGCAACTAAGGACAGAAATAAGCAGAGCCTGAAAAGGGATGCACGGCTGGACTATGTCCCGCATCATAGAGAAGCTGCTCCCGGGAC
>NW_010515793.1:0-14937 GCF_000687285.1 Phaethon lepturus
AGGGCTCCCTCTGGCCGTGGCTCCGCTCGGCGGGTCGGGACAGTGCGCCTCTGGGGAGCACCTCGGTGGTGGCGTCTGGTCCTGTCTCAATCCCTTGTATATCCGTGCTGTGAGATCAGAAGGCACTTATCTGCCGTTTACTTGTTGTTCCAGAATGCCCTCTACCCCTCTCAGATGTATGGGGGGAGAGATAAGAGGAAGGAAACAACAATAACATCTACTACGTGCTAACTAAGTTGTCTCTCAGACATTGGTTGCACGTATTTAAATTAGCATGCATGCTCCTAGAAAGTGTGTGTGTGGGGTAATTTGCATAGCTCCTCAATTGAGTCGGTGGTCGTGATCTCCCACTGCCATCTTTGCCTTTACCCTAGTTATTGTGAAATTTCGCTGACTTCATGCTGGCAGCATTCTCCTATTCTTGTTATCTTCCTTGTGGCAAGATGTTTCTTTTATCAGTCCCTGAAATCCCTTTTCAGTTCTTCCTCCAGAGACTGGCGATTAGTAAGGCATGCAAGTTTACACAATCTTGCTAAATTCACACAATACAGCTGCTTGGCTTAATGGTTAACATTTATCTTTGGCTTATCGTTAGCAGCATCAATAAAGTTTTCAGCTTAGTATAAGGCTGTATTAACAATTCCACTTCTAATTCTTTTTTTCCCCAGTATGATCTGTTTTTAGAATTTTATTATTAAGCAGTTTTACCATGGGCTGACAGTTATCTCTGTGTATACATATCATATTTACAAATGCTCAAAAAACCAAAACGGCTCAAAGCTGTGAGGTTTTTTTCAGTTTAAAGCAACAGGCTCTTATGTCTCCTCCCATGCAATCTCCAAATGGACATGATTGCTTTAGTGAGACACTGTCTTTAGAATTAAAACAAGTGGAACTTCTGTCAACAAAATGCAGGACAAAGGCTTTAATGGTTCAAACGCTGTAAGCAGTGTTATCTGTGTATGAAATTTACAGAATCGGGATTTTTATGAACGGGTTTAGTAACTTATGTTGTGTAGCATACTGAATTGTTTTGATGTGAAAGAACAATAAAAAAAATTTAAATGCTGGAGTGGTTCCTATTTAGTGATAGCTTGTCAAACACGAGTTAGCATACAAGTCAGACCTTCGCTAGTCCATAGCTGTGGACTGTATACTCTGTTCTTTACATGTGAGAAGGCAGTGCTGTTAAGTATTTCAGAACTAATAATAGATACGGGGAGGGTGCTAGCCTTGTTTGTGCTGCTTCTTATTTGTGCTGCTTTGGGTCCTACTTCTTCCTGGCTTTTTGTGCAGTAAGATTCAGGGAATACTTTGCTGCATGTAGAGCTGATCTATTTTCCTCTGCATGCCTTTTGTTTGCTCTTTTCGCTGCTGCTGTAGCTTGAGGGGTGCCCACATTTTCCCAGAACGCACCATGTTGTTCTCTTACGTATTTTTACCATGGCTGGTATAGTAGGTTTTACTCTTTGGAGCTTTTTGGTGCTCTGTATTTTTAAAAATTATATATAATAATGTTTATGAAAGGCATTTTATATGATGGTGCATTGTGTGTGTGTGTATGTTGTGTGTTAACACTCTAGGCACAAGATTAGCCTGGTAAAAGATGATAATGTAAAGTCTGCTGTTTGCTGTCTCTGTTCTTTGTGGGGGTTTTTTGGTGGTGTTTGTTTTTTTTTTTTAAACTTCTGGACCACTCATCCCCAGCTGTACCTCATCTCTTATTCTGATAAATCTTCTTTTGGGACAATGATTTTCTTAACTTTTTCATAGAAAATCAGTTTGCTGAAAGGATGATCAGCTCTGGAAAAATTGTCCCCATCACAAATATGGTTGGGCATAATTTTGGTATAGCAAGAAAAAAACTGAGCAGATAAAGGTTAGACTGGTTGCTTTTGTCTACTTAAGGTCATGTATAGTGTCTTATGTTGATTACAAAATTGCAGTTAATAATTGGGATTCAGAGTACTTGGGTTTTGGCCTTGTGTGTTATTACCTGCTCAGAATAGAACAGAAAAGGAAAAGGGAGGACAGACTCAATACCAGTGCAACTCCCATTGCAGTCATCCGGAAGGAACTGGCAATGGGATGAGGCAGACTGGTTTAATTAGACTACTGAAATCAAGCTCATAACTTCTTAAGGCCAGAAAGGACAATTAACATTATCAACTGGGTTATTGCATTTGGTAGGAATTCTTGCGTTGAGTCCTGTCATGGTTGTGTATGTAACCATGCTACAAGTATTATATGCTTTTAGCATGTTATCTTCATCTCTGATTGTTTTACAGGGATTCCAAGCTGAATTATAGAAGCTTATATACCTCCCAAAGCTCTGGGCACTGTAAAAGGCTTGTGTAATCCACACCTTGTTTGCTGCTAAGTTCTTTGCTCATCTCTGTAACTGAATCTACTTACAAGCTGATTTTGAAAATTTGTTACTGTTTCAGTATCGCCTTATCCTGTTGGGTGACCAACACCCTTTCCTTTGCTGGAGTTTCAGCTGTTGCTTTTGGGCTGTGAAGGCCTAAATAGTTTGGAACTTGCCTAGGTGAGAGCAGTGTCTTACAGTGCCTTATCTGTAGTCAGGCTCCTTTTAAATGTCATTCCTTCAAGGGATCTCCATTTTCTTGGGTTCCTGTAGCTCTGAGTCTGCAATGGCTATTAGGAACTTTTCAGAGCTTGTTCATTTACTGAAGCTTTGGAGAGATACAGGGGTGCCAACTGCTGATGGTTGAGTGCTGTTCATGTCTGTATGTCTTCGTTTCCCCCTTTTTGAGGGCAACAGGTACATTTTGGTTAGTCTTCACTTTCAAATATTATACTTTTTAATTATGTCCAACATTGTTACTTTCATTATTAATAAACGTGCATTATGAGATACTGCTTTGATTTAGCAGCTTTTCTTGTATGGCTGATTCCTATATTTTGTAAATGTTGAGTCTTCTAGCTATAACACAAGACAAATATGAATAAAGTAGCTGAGAAAACTGGCTGCTTTTCTCCCCAAGGGTGTGTTTCACAAAATTGACTTAGTATTATGTGAAAAAATACCCTTTTCCTTTTCTTTTCCTCCCTTCTCCATCATTTCCTTCTATCATGTAGGTAAAAATAAATACAAAAGTCCCATTTAACTTCACAAGATCTGAACTGTATTGCTTTTCTTACTGTGCTTTACATCACTTTAAACCATGTTGTATTTGATTCCATGTGCCCACATGGCAAATCATAATGTGTTGCATGCAGGGCAAATGGCTCAGGATGCCATTTGCAGTTTACAGCCCACAAAAATGTCAGGTGTTTTTAAGGGTTATTTGCAGGATAGTTAAGGCTGGATGAATTTTGTTTCCAAATTCAACTTGAGATTTGGTGATCACGCCATTTCCAGCTTCTTTCATCGGTATGGAAGAAGCAGGGAGGGATGCTACATACCTGTCTGATACTGAGAGCTCAAGTAGTGGAGGAGGAAAAAAACCCCTTTTGGAGTGCTTGCAGCAAGGCAGTAGGGAACTGGTGCAGAGATGGTAGCTGATGTATACTTTCTTGGTGGCTCAAAGGAAGTTCTTCCACACTAATGTGACAAGACTGTTACGGAAAGCCTTTAAGTTCTTCTTTGTGTACTCTTGCAATACATGGTCTGGCTTGAAAATACAGAGAAGTGGGACTCCACTGCACCTTAGAAACACTATTTTAAAAATACCCAAATAAACAAAATGTGTGGGCACCTTTAACCCTTGCTTTGCGGTATGCCATCATTGTGATTGGGTAACTATAACAGGATGCTTGTGTTAGAGCAAATCACACAGAGCAGTAGCTCTTTTTTTTTTTTTCTTCCTTGTTTGTGAATCTGTAACAGGAGCCATAATAGGAGCAAGGCAGTATTTAGCAACATTTTTTTTTTGTTGTTCTTCTGAGATATAGAGGGGCAACTTGAAAAACAGCTGGAGGGAAATCTTACTTGCCTTGCTGTCTGAGAAATTCTCTACTGCATTATTGTTTAATATTGTTTTGGGTTTTTTTTAATATAGTTGGAGCCCAAAGGGGAAGTGATTGATGGTGGTGGCCTGCTAACTTTTTCGGCAACATGTAACTTTGTGGTAGGTTTTAAAAGTAGGGGAGTTAGAGGCACTCAGTATATGCACTCCAAAATTAAGGCATACACTTAGCTTTCCTGTCTGCACTTGTGCTTCAGTTGAACATTGTTTTGGAATTGTATAGTACTCTGGCCTGGTTAGATTAATAACACTTGCATACCTTTGGCTTTGCTTCCTAAGGTATTACTGCTTTTACAATCTTAAGACTTTTCAGAACTACTAAAATGGTGTATGTTTACATTATTTTCACTTTCATTTCTTGAAAACAGGAACAACAGAAACATGCCCCTTATCATAATTACAGTAAATAAGGAAGCTATGTCAATAATAGCCTTCCCAGAAAGAAATACATCAGATATTTGCCCAATCTCATGATCTTCATGCATACTTTACCAATTACCTGGCAATCTCGGAATTTTTTCCCTAATAACATAGAAGAAATGCTCAATATCAGGTAGAGTGGTTTTTTGTTTGTTTGTTTTCTTCCATAAAAGTGGGAAGAAGTGAAATAGTCACTTATAGTGAAAAATGGCTGCTTACAACTGGTTATATCCATACAAACCCAAACGCTGCAGAAGAGGGATGTTCAAAAGGCTTACAGAATGTCTTTGAGAATTTCTGTTAAAATGATGGCTGACTAGTTTTGGGGAATGTGCTGAAAAATCAGGTATGCTTTTTTTTTCATACTAATTGAGACTCATGCTTGAGACTTCTTAAAAATAACAATAAATGACACGAATAATCTACCTTAAAACCAACTAGCTTCTTACAACTAAGACATAAGCGTGTGACTCAAGGCTTTGATAACAACACAATAGACTACATAAGAGGTTTGCTTTTCATTAGAAGTTTTTTTTACAGCATGCAGATATAGGCAGATGCTTATCCCATAGTGCAGGTGACTGCATGTTGAGCAGTGCTTCTGTGATGATTTCTGATACAGAAGGGAAGGTGCCGTAACACTGCTATGCAAGTGCTGGCCGATATTTGACAAATTGTTTTAACTGGAGCACTTGTAACTTTCACAATAAAATGTATTTTGCTTTATTCTAGTTTAAAAATCTGTAGTATTAGTATATTCATGTATACTGCAGAAACGATTTTTTTTTTCATTTGCCAACCATCTGTTGTGGTGATGGAAAATTTGTGTAGAATGGATCAGGAAAAAAGTAGGAGTTAGCAAAACTTCAGAGCATGATTAGTAAAGAGTGTATTCATTAAATCCTTGCAGCTGGTGAAGAGGAAGAATGCTGATAAAGATGTACAAGTGAGAAAATGGAGTAAAAAAAACCAACACAAAACGCAACAACAACAAAAAAAAACAACCCAGTCCCAAAGAACAAAAAACCTCTACTTACAGTTGTATTTTCTTAGTTATGTGACTGAATTTTACTGTTAGCACATACTTAAGAGCTCTGTAGGACTTGTGTTCTTATGCTTTTGTTATATTCATCAGGGTGTAGCAAGCTGCATCTCAGCAGTGGCTTGAATAGGTTTGGGTAACTATAAATATTTATGAGGAAGTCTCTTCACCCAAATTCTACCTGAATAGCAATATCCTTGGAATCAACATTGTTCATTAATAAATTAGTCTGAGTGATGGAGCCTTTATGAAAATTTTCCTAAAAGGGGAGATTTTGTTTCTAGAGTAGAATAGAATAGTTCAGTTGCAAGTGATCACCTAGTCCAATTGCCTGACCACTTCAAGGCTGACCAAAAGTTAAAGCATGGTATGAAGGGCATTGTCCAAATGCCTCTTAAACACTGACAGGCATGGGGCATCGACCACCTCTCTAGGAAGCCTGTTCCAGTGTTTGACCACCCTCTTGGTAAAGGAACGTTTCCTAATATCAAGTCTGAACCTCCCCTGACACACCTTTAAGCCATTCCCATGTGTCCTGTCACTGGATACCAGGGAGAAGAGATCAGCACCTCCCTCTCCACTTCCCCTCCTCAGGAAGCTGTAGAGAGCAAAAAAATTCTAAATTTACTGGTTTTGCTCTTCACTATTTAGACTTCTCTAAGCTCCTCAGTTTTGGCCGAGTGCTACTTATTATTACTCTTTTGGCCACATCTGATCATTTATTCAGGTAGCTGCTCCTGAAACATTTCAGGAAGCTATTTTTTTAATATTTTAATTTTGTAGAAATTAAAGATGCTTAGTTGTCTGAGGTGTAAAATGAAAAGCACAAAGATTTTTGAATTCCCTTTCAGTTGGAGAAATGGGTAGTTAGCAAAATTTCATGCTGTTTATCAGAGTAACCTTATGAGTCTAAGATGAAAAGGATGGCAAAATGGTAAGGGTGAGATAGGACAGTTACCCACGTGTACTAGAAATGGCTACTGATAGTTAGCACTTGTTTGGTTAATATGAAAGAGGTACATCTCTATACCCAATGTATATAGACTTTATTATGAAATGAGCTACAGCTGTTGATTTAAGAATACAGAATGATTAGTTGTAGATGTAGATTAGATTGTGCATAGATGTACGGTATTTAAAACAATATGGCCTTGAATTATGGAAAAATTCAATTATTCTGTTACTCTTTGATAGTAAATATATAACAGAATTCTTCATGAAAAGATTTATGGTGAACAGTATAGGGGTTTTGTTTTTTTTTTTAGCTGCGTAAAAGATTGGCTTCCTGGTTGAAGTGTACACAGACTATAAATAAATATGTATATTTTTAAAATATAATTAATAAAAACAGAGGACTATCAAGAACAGCTGTTGCCTGAAAATTACCGTTTTTAAAAAAACTGATTAAATCTTTGTCATCTTTTTCCTTTGTTACCTTCTGAGCGCCAGTGATGTCAGAATTCAGCTTTAGCAACCTCGTATCTAGAGAATTTAAAATGTGTTCATCTCCTTTATGCAAGCCATACGTGATTCTCATGGGTAGACTTACTGGATTTTTTTTTTTCATGAAAGTCAAAAAAGAAATGGAAAAAACGTTGCTGTTTCCATAAATGTGGTGTTTCTACCTCAGTTTTTTAGGTTAGCCTGTTACTTAGGTGGGATAAGTTTTTCTAAGTTGAAATTTACCAATGAATTAGGTGTCTTCTGTGTTTAAAAAGTTGTACTTAGATCCTGCTGTGAAATTCATAAATATAATTATGACACTTCCTGTCCCTTCTCTGAAAATTACCTTTTCAAGAGAAGGAGTAAAAGGCTTGAACAATCACAGCTGTGGGCAGATGAGACCTGTCCTGTCCTTAGTGCAAGAGACTGGAGTTTCCAAGTATCGTCAGTCTGTGAACTATTTTGAAATCTTCTGGTTATAACATAGGGGGAGACTGTAGGTATCATATACGTTTGCCACAGTTTAAAGGTTTCCTGCTGCAGTTAGTGCTGCATTTCAACTATAAAACATGTTTTTTCAGACATTTTAGCAGTAAAGCAACACGATCTCACACACTAGGTATAATTAACGTAATTCCAAGCTCAGTCATTTTGCACAGTTCCACCCTCAGAAGTACCATGGGAAAGAATGTGAAGATATTTGGTTATCTTTATGGGCCAAATTGAGTCAGCATCTCGGTGATAAATGAGGTAAGTCAGGAAAGAGTAGACTGTTGAGGGATCTTAAAATTATGGGTAGCTGCTTTATCTTTTTTTTCCAAATAGAAAAGCAAAAAACTTCTGAAGGGGTAAAGAGTAAGGGCTGGTTAGTCAGTTAAGAAATCTCTGCGACAATGGTCTGAACTGGGGTTGTGTAAAAAAAAAAAAAAAAAAAAAAAACAAAAAAAAAAAAAAAAAAACAAAAAAAAAAAACCACCAAAAAACCCCAACAAACCAAAAAACAAAAAAACCAAAAGAAACCTGTCCTTGTCAACACCAACATGAGGTGTTAAGCTTGACAATGAAATGTTAAGGCCATGATATTACTGCTTTTGGGAGATCAATCTCTGATTGTGTGCAGTGTTTTTTCCATTTTTGCAGTAGTCCATGTTCCTCAATGCTGTTGCATGAGACTTTTGTGTCAGGAAGGTATGTAATGCTGTAAGTGATCTTTAAGAGAAAGCCACATGGCTTAGTTGGTAGAATCTAGAATGTAATTAGTCACTCTTAAAGTCCATTTTAATGTAAGGGACAGAATAGCAAGACACTATATCTCTATTTGTGAAGTCATGTTATTTTGTTTAAATATTTACATCTGCAGTGTGTGAAGTTCCATTAGGCCTGCCTACCTTCCCTATTGACTTTATTTTTATTAAAAACAAGTCATGCTAGAGTAACTGAGTACATTTTCTACTTCTTTCTAATATATCATGCATTTCCAGAAGAGGCGAAGCAGGATAGCCCATCTTTCCTTGAAGTTAATGTGTCTCAATTATTTTGTGAACTTTTTTGAAGACGTTTTTTACAAGAAGGTTCTTCTGAAGTTTAAAACAAGACTTGAACTGACAAGGCTTGATGTAGAAGAATTCTGTAATCTTAGTTCTTTCTGAGGTAGTATGCCATTAGAGGGTATTTAATTTTTACTGTCTTGTTTTTTTCTACAGCACTAGTGTTGCTGGTATTATCAAAATGTGAGCCAGATAACTTGCTGTATTCATATTATCCATTCAATAGTGGAAATGTTTGTCGTGTTCTCAGTTTTCTCAGAGTGTTGTAGATCTTATACTGGAGTCCCTACTTTGCTTCATATTACTTACCTGCTAGTGAAGCTTCTGGGAAATACCTGGCTGCTCTGCTAAGCACTACAAAGATGGCTTTCCTTGGACTTTTCTGTCTCTCTAGAAATGAGTTTTTCTCAGCAGAAAGAGGACAATGTGAGAAAAGTTGCTATAACTGCAGTTTTTCATACATGTGTAGGGTAAAATGGGTTTAGTGCACATTTTAATTATGCAGCCTCATTATGAAGGTGTGCTATTGCTACAGAATTGTTAACATGGGAAATGACAGCATTATCGTGTCCTGGTTTCTTCACATCCAGATTGCCTTTCTGCACAGCACGCCTCGCTCCCTTCCGAGTTACTGCCCACAGTATCAGGTAGCTGAATAGAAATGTTCGTTGCCAGTGACGTATAAGAGGTTTCCTGGGCTAGTCTCATGGTCTTTCCTGTCAATATAGTGAGCTTAGTTTTGGTAGAGGTTTACCTTGAGTATGTAACCATCTGCAGTTTCAAAATTAAAACTTATAAGCATATTTCCAATCATTTTGGGAAGTTATTCTTGCTGCTTGTTCTTCAGGGAATCAAAGTAGAACATTCTGGAGAGCTCTAAGGCTGCTCACCTGGGATCTTTCTTGTGGCGTAATGTTACAGGGATATGTTACAGGTCCAAAAGTGGTGTGAGCCAGGGAAATTCCCACCCATAACCCACAGCAGGCCAAAGCATAGAAATCGTTAAACTGTATTTTCAGAGAAACTAAATTGAGGAACTTATTTTCTTCTCTTATTATGTTCCCTTGAAATTAGGGGTTATGATGTAAACTATTTGTAGTGTCACAACTATACCAATCTACTTGTCTTCAGTGTTTCTCTCTCTCTTTTTTTTTTTTAATCTTTTGTGCTACTGCAAACTTCTAAAACTGAATTAAGCCTTAGAAAAGTAAACTATGCAGAGGAATCCTAAACTTGGGATGGATCCAGTAAGATTTTCATTGTCTAATTTCTGTGATCATATCAAAGATATTTTTTTCAGAGTGGGAGAGTCCAAACAGATGCATACACATGTTCCAATTTAAATACAAAGTTATTGCATGTTTGGTTTCACTATGCATAGTGTTCTGCAATACAAGGTAGCTCTGTCTTTACTTGTGGCTGTGTATCTGACAGTTGACTTTGCTTATTGCTGTAACTAAGGTTTGTGGAAGAGGATATTTTATACAAGCTGTTGATGATTGATACCTGTCTTGTTTTCCCAAAATACCACTGACCCTTTGTCTGAAAAAAATCATAATTATGTGGTGTAGCAGTAGCATGTCTGTACGTGTGCTAAAGTCTCATTATAAGCAGCGTAGTCAATACAATTGATTCACCTTACCCTTGAGTAAGATGCCTTGCAGCTAGTCAGGTTAATTATTTATAGACTTCATTGGCTGATAGATGAGATCTCCATTAACTACAGTGGGAGCTGAAACATCTAGCACAGGTTTACACACCTGAATTCAGGTGCCTACCTGTAGGTGTCTTAATCTTTAAATACTGTCTTGTATTCCTGATGGTAGTGCAAGTACAGGCTCTTGTCTTTCCAAATACGTTCTGGATATATCCTGATGAGATTGCTAGATATGTCTGCTTTTTCAAATTTGTTGCTTTTTAAAGTTTTTAAACTACAGAAGTTGATAACAAACTCAGCTTGGTTTGTAGAGAGGTGGTGATAAGGTCCTTTCTTTACATCTCTGATAATTTTTATTTCCTTTGTATAATGAAAAATATACAAATATCCTTTCAGGATGAACAGGGAAATAAAAGACTATATATACTCCACAAATTCATCTGTAGCTGTTCATACTGTAGTAGGAAACAAGATTCTTTTACTGGAAGTTAGTATGGGGCACCACATGCAAAACCCTTCTCTTTGCTGCTTTCCAGATGTTCAGTGTTTGGACTCTTCTTCAGGCTTTTTCTAAAGACTTTATTTTATGTAATGCAATTTTTTTTCTTTTTTGGTAATGTAATACTTTCTAACAGTTCACATCTCCAGCAAAGTCTTGCTATTTCATTTATTTCAAACAGTGCTATTGATAGTGTTGTAGTGCCTATCGCAGAATGCAGTGTCTAATCCAAGGCTGTACAAAAATCCTGCAGTCAAGCATCTCCCTTTGAAAACTGTCCTACTGCAATACCACTGTGTACAGAGCTTACTGCAGTTTCTGTTACAGTAGCTCTGTGTGCAGCTCTCTGTGCCCAGCCCCACTCTGTGCTGCTTGTCCCACTGCCTCAACTCCTAGCCTTATTCCCAAAGGCAGGCTGATATTGTCTCTTCTACCCATGTTTGTTAGTCCCTTTCCATTTCCCCAAAAAAGGCAGGGTCATCAACTGGTATCTGAATCCTGGTTGGGTTTTTTTTTGGTTGTTTTTGGTTTTGTTTTTGGTGTGTTGGTTGTTTGTGGGTGGTTTTTTTTGTGGGGTGTTTTTTTGGGGGGGATGGTGGACCCTTAGGAAGAAAGGAGAAGTTTCTAGTCCCCCTGCTTACCTTGTAGTTCACTTCCCATGTCACTGGAAAGTCCCAGCCCTCTAGTAAGTATAGGGAGATCGTGGACAGAAGTTAATATGGAGAGCAGAAGAGAGTCCTGTCTTCCCAAAATCTCACCGACCTTTTGTCTGAAGGGAAAAAAAGAAATTGTGTGGTGTGTAACATGCTATCTTTTTACTTCTGTCTTTGTTTACTTCTTGTCTTTAAATTACAAGGGGATTAAGGATAAAGCTGTTCAGTTACAAGATGCTAGGATTGGAGTTTCAGACACTAAATGGATTTGTCAACTGTAAATCGAAGACATTGATTAAAATCTGCTTTAAAATATGAGTCTTTCTCCTGCATAGACTTTAGCATTTATTCTAGAGAACTCAGGTATGCCTAGTTTTGGTTCTAGGCATAAATCAAATTGATGCTTTTTGAGGGAAAATGATCTGTGTCCTTAATTGAGGCCAGAGGAGTACCTGTTATATTTAGGAAACTGTATTTTGAATGCATGTTTAGATTTTTGATTACTTTTTAAAAACTATATCTGCTAATAACCTGTTTTCTTTTGCAGAACCCTGTGATAATATGAGAGAGATTCTCCAAAATGTGGCCAAGTTACAAGGCGTTTCAAATATGAGAAAACTAGGTTACTTGAATAATTTTACTAAGGTAAGAGCTCAAATGGTGTCAGAACAAGTGATCATACGGGCAAAATATTTTACATGTACTCTATCAGGTGTTGGCTGGGAGATTCATGGAACAGTACTTGGAATTTGTGTACTGTGGGAGAGGAAAGGAGTAAATAAGGACAAGCAAATATGTGAATGCAGGGTTATGCTGAAGTTTGCCTACATGTCCTACTGGCTGAATTTTTGTAGTATTTTAGTGCTTAGAAGCCTGAATTCTCTCTAAATTCATGTGTTGTTGCACAGATAGTAGAGCTAAAGATTGGTTCCTGCTCCACAGAATTGAATAAAAAATGTGAAATGCCAGACTCTTTGGATGTAAACTGACAAAGTATGATGAGGGAGAGGACTCTATCAATGAGCATGATATGCAGTGGTTTGGGCAACTAATAGAATAGCAACTGTCAACTTTCATTGCAGGTTTCATAGTGAAAAAGATTTAAAGGGGCAATTTCTAGAAATGATCTGTATTGCCAATTTTTGAGGTGCTTTTTCCAAATATAAGCTTCCAAATCATAGGAATGTGAAAGGTACTTGCCTGAAAATACGACAGATATGTTGGAAGCTGATGTTGTGAGCTGACTTTTGAAGCCAGAGACTGTAGTTCATAACCTGGTTTTGATCCTGAATCAGACCCTGTATAAAAGGGATCATCCAACTCTGATGTTTAGCGCTTGTTATTATATTCATCTCACTGGAATATGTTTTATAAATGTATAACTTGTACATTTGGTTTTGGAAACTCTTCCTATTTTTGTTTGAATTGTAAATGCAGTTATGAAAATAGAATAAAAGTTGCAAATTGTATTGTCTCCTTTGTGGTTGGAACAATTCTGTCGTTTTTTTCATTGCAGTAGTTAAGAGTGAAAGCCTGGAGCTTGGGGGAGATGGTTTTATTTCCTTTTTGCACTCAGGTCTTCTGCCATGAGTTGATATAGTCTCAGCTCCTCCTTAGTGAGATGGGACTGTGGGGAAGATGGTGAGGTTTTGTGACATTAGATGTGCTAAGAGCCGAGGATGTTTGTATCCTGTCTTGGAATTATATTGATAGTGATGAACTTGATTTGTCTGTAAATCCTTGCATTTTATGGTCCATTTGAAAGACTACTAATTATCTAGGATATTTGTCCTATGGGCAGGGAAAGTACCTTTGAAAAAAATGTTTATAGCCTATTTCTGATAAAATAATACAGAAAAATCTATAAAACTTAACTCTTCTGCTAGGAATATTATTATACTTAAAAGAAGATGTCAGTACCAATCTAAGCAATTGTTCCCCATTGCCCCAAATTTTTCCTTCAAAGACTGGACAATTCTCACATTTGGAAGAAATACTGTTCTACTGTTTTGGTCAGAGGAAGCAAAATGTTTGTATTCATGTGGAAACAAGTAATGTAAGTTAACATGGACTTTCCTGACAGAGATCATGGTAGACATTAAGTTTTGTATTAATTCTGAGACATCTGAGGTATGTTAGGTTCAGGTTTCTTTCCTTGAAAGAGGACTAGATTTGGGGGGTGGTGGGGTGGGTGGAAATATCCCTATTCATTAAGGAGAAGGAAAGCAATCACCCTTTAAAAATTACTGATCTAGACTCCAGGATTTTATGCAGAAGATAAATAAATTTATATAAAATTGATTAAAATAATGGTGGTCAGTAGTCAACAGAATTTGTTACTTTATCTGCAAGAATGATACTGTAAGGCAGATATTTTGATGTTTGCATGCTTAAGAGCTGTAACTCCATTTCTGTGTCTTTCCTTTCAAGAGGAGTTTTAACTAGTGACGTTCAAGTCACCATGGCATCCATGCTTACTGTGCAAAGTATGCTGTATACGTGATATTTTACAAAAACTTGCATTTCATTAATCAAATTTTAGCTAGTGCTTCTTATTAGTAAAAACTTTAATGTTCATGTTCTTGGCTCTTTGGCTGTAGAACATGGGTTATTCTTGCTTAACAGGTGCTGTAGCATCTTAAGTTTTCTGCTCCAAAAAATTAGCCTTCCCAGTTCTGATGATACTCAGGCTATGGAAAGTTATGTTTTGTTCTGAATTGCAGATGTGGCAGACTTGGAAATTTTTCTCCTCGTCTGCTGCTCATAACCTAATACCTGAAGCTGCAGTTCTGTGGGCAAAAAGGCTTGTGAAGTACTGCCTAGTCTGTATTGGACAAAAATAATCTTGTTTCTTTCAAACTGCCTGTATCACTATTTAAGCTAATCTGAATTTTGACCTGAAAACTGTTTGAGTATTTGACCTCTAGTAAACAGTCAATGACACCTTCAGTCATCACAGCAGTTGGAAAGCTTGGTATGTACCGTTGTCTCCAGTAAGCTGACTAGGTTTACCCATCTTTCATTTATATGGCCAGCTACATAAGGCAAGCGCCTTGAAGTTTCCAGACTTCTGCTGATTAATACTAAAATATCATGGTTATTTCTTTGGGGTTTTCCCCACCCCCATGAAAAGTAATAAGTGATAAATTACTGAAAACCAGAAGGAACTGTACAATTGCATTTACCTAGTGGAAAATATTTTTTGGATTTGAAGTATTCATTTAGAATACTTTATTATAGAAGGTTTATTCCGCTGTTATCTTCTGAGAGATCCTTCATACCTTTTTAAACTTAAAAGCATATTTAAATAATGAACAGAAAAAAAGATCCACAGATGGGGATTTTTATTTTTCATTCAAAAAAGAAAGGTACTTTTTTAAGGAAAAAATGAAACTTAATTAATTTTAGCTTAATCCTAGCAATTGAATAGCATCACTGATATGGAAAAATGATATTTTCAATCTGCTCAAAACTAATTCCATCATTATTTAATGAGGCTCTACTACTCTGCTTCATATACCTGTTAGCTTTTGACCATGCTGCCAAATTTCACTAGGATATGGATTGATTTTGGGGCTACAGAGGCCCTCAGAGATTCAGTCTCTCTCTCTGATTCATAGTCCTTGCATCGTTTCTTGCTCTGCTTCTGTTGTCATTTCACAGAATCACAGAATGGTAGGGGTT
>NW_010515794.1:0-9555 GCF_000687285.1 Phaethon lepturus
CAGATCAACACTCCTGCCCAACTTGGTGTCAGTACTTCTTTGAGTACATTTATTTCCAAATGGAAGCAGCACTATTACTGAAAGTACATTCTGCAAAGGCCGCCTGACAAATTACCAAAACATGGTGTACAGCATTACAATGCTTATGTTTGAGTCTCATTTCATAATCCTGAATGATGCTTACAACAGATGGGTCAAGAACTATGCACCAGACCAAACAGTATTAGTTTTTTACTGATTTACTAGTAAATAGCTTCATCTCACTAGCTGTATTACTGTGCCTGGAATCCAATGATACACCGATCACACAGGTCAGCTATTATGGCTGTTACAGCACAAAGTACCAATCTCCTCTACATCTTCCAGGTCTAAACACATCTATTCCAGCACCCAATTCTCATGCTCTTAGTTACAGTGAAAGCATCAGTTGGGTTGATGTCATTAAAGAGTTAGTGGAGATGGCAAAAAGAATATAATTAGATGACACTGTGGACCCTTAAATTTTGCTCAGAGTTTGTGCAGGAAAAACCCAAAAACCCAGTAAGATAATAAATTCATCCAGAATAAATGAGGGAAACAATCTGTAGTCAGTAACTGTAAACATCAGCAGTTTTTAAACAAGTGCCTGCATGAAGGCAGTTAAAGGGAAGTAATTGGCTTATTCCACTAAAAAGAAAATGCACTCTTGCTTTTTTTCCCCCAACTTTTCTCCTATGAGACTAGCACATATCCTGAATTCTTAAGATGTTCTGTGCTTCTCTACACTGTTATGTGGACATCAATCTTAACAAAATGTCACAATTTGGATAAGTTAAAAATCCAGCTTTCAGAGAATTTAAGAAAAAGTAACAAGATTTTTCTTTCTGCTTGCATTTGGCAGATATGTGTCTTTTTTTAATCTCAAATATGAAAATGTCACCATGGTTAATTCCTTCATCATGTCGTGATCAGGGACAGCGTGTCATCCTCATAGGACTGGAATCTAAATCCATTATAAAAAAAGAAATTAGTAATACAAACTCAGTGTTTGGACTACTGAAAAAAAAATGTCCGCAACTAAGCTCATGTAATTGATTACAAAATCTACTTTGAGAGACTGATTTTGCTGCTTTGCCTTCCACATGGAATTTCAATTGTGGATTGCAAAAATTGAAAAACTTCATCTGCTTGACATCATCTTGAGGACTGACGTTCTTTTGCTGTTACTCTTGCACAGAAAATATATGTACTGACACATTTCTGAAACAAGGCAAAGGGGTTCTTTGGCAACATGCTCTCTAGGTTGGCCCCTCACCTTGAGGTTCTTTCTCTTTGGTCCAAAATAACCCAAGTCTTATACCTATACAGCTCTACAAAGCTTATGTCATGATACCTGAGGAATGAATAGGAGACATGATGAGAACATGAAATGAAAGGCATGTCTAACATAGTGGTTTTTATGAAGTAAAAATTATATAATATTAGCAAGTAATTTGGCAGATGAAAAAAGGGCAGATCACTAAATCAAGGCATTTAATGCTTATACCCCATATCTACACCACATGAGATTCAGGGCGTTTTATTTGATAGGACTCCAGTGAGATTCCCTGGGCCAGATGTATCCATCGCATACATACATGGTTCAACGTTGGCCAAAAAAGCCAAGTTTTAGTTTGGACTCTTATGTCATCAGTTAATTATTGCTGCACTTCATAGACTCCTGGAATAAAGCTTTCAGTTTGGTTTCCCCAAAATAAGCCCACGACTACATTTCAAAACCAGGTTGCGAACTCAGTCAGGATACAGTAAGAAATAATTATGGGATTTGCTTCAAAATTGCAGGACTGCTCCAAACAAGACACTAATGAAGACACAACCAGAGTGGCTGGGGTGTACGTTTGTTTCCATTTCAGTTAATATCAAAGGGTCACTGATCTTTGAATGGTATTTGTTTTATACATTACTTATAGCCTAACAGTCAGCTTCCAGTCCTCAATGTGCTGTTTCATAGTATCTCATAAATTTGTAAAGCAACAAATCCCATTTGAGGGCAAAAAACCCTGAAACAAAACCATAAACCAGCCCTCCCTTCTCAACTGACAAGAACTTCTGTTAAAGAGATGAATAAGAAAGGAAGTGCCCCATCAACTCTCCCCTTCATTACAGACTGTCAGCCTCACAGCAAATACTATCCATTCACTTAAGGGCATAGGAGGACACCGTTAGCCGGTCTGGTGATGCAGCTCTTTTAGTCTCCTTCAGTTACAGTCAGAGGAAGAGAACTCATTAACATCAACAGAGGTCATTAAAAATAGCAGCAGCCTTCACATATACAATAGTCAATTCCCATACACCAGTAATAACAAGGGACTGAAAAAGCATATTTGCTCCTCTGACTTTTTAAGTAGAGTCATGATCATCACGTCATTTTGATCGGCAGAATCTCCTTGAGTGCGAGATGCTATGGAAAGAAGATGAGCTGATGAACGTGGAGCTCCAGCCACATACCAACAGGAGTGCAGTGTGGGTTAGGTAACACTGAGACAGAAGTTTAAGGAACTCTGATTACAGCTCTCTTAGAAATTTCCAAACTTTGGTTCAAGGAATTACACATCCTGATCATGTGATATTTGCTATTTTTCTAGTTCCAGCTGAGTAAAAAATAAACAAACAAAAGAAAGGAATGAGGAGATAGAAAGAGGAGGAAAAAGCAGAATGCTTACACTGAAAGAGACAGGAAATGCATCTATCACACTATAGCCAGCTAAATAGATGTAAATATTTTCAAAAGTTAATTCAGTATGTAAGCAAATTCCTCGAGGAGGTTGTATGACCAAATACGAATAGGAGGAGAGATGGCCCAAATCCCTCTTTCTAAAAGATATGATGCACGCTAAAAAAATGTCCTGTTCTGCTTCTCTACCAAGAATTATGGCTTCTCATGAAATTAATTTTTTAACAGCGAAGATAATCAACACATACTTTTATTTATTTATTTCGACTACTCAAGAACACCAGCTGAAGAAGATTAGGTTATATTAAACTGGCCCAGGAAAACAAAGTTTTAAAGGCATTCCACCAAAATCCATGACCCACCTCCACAGCCCTGAATGAAGACACGACACGAAGTCAGTGGTGCCCTTTGGGAAACGCATGCTAGGCAGAGGGGCACGGGAAGTTGAAGTCCTCTAACACTGGGAATGCCATTCACCCTTTGTGAAATGTCATCTTTGCACAACCACACTGAAGAGGCGTCCATCCACAAAAGAGGCATGAGGATCCTACTTCCTTACTAAATTCCATTCCTGATCTTTGACATATTAGGAGGGGAAAAAACCCCAAAACATTCGTATCCTGGAATTAGTCCACTAAGCAGGAGGAATTTCAGATTAGTCTCAACAGTGCTAAATGCATAAACGTCTTAAGAAGTACAGCTATAAGTGATTTGACATCAGAAAGGACTATATCATTGTATTATCTCTTATAGTTCACAGAATCCAACAACCCTGGCCTGGAGCTTCTCAACGAATAACCTTTTATCAACTCCTAAAAAAGCGTTGGGATCCTTCTGGACAAAAGAATCAGAAGTTGTCAAGCTAGAAAGTTTTTGTTTGTTTGTTTTAAATAAGTAAATAAAGAAACTAAATGCTGAGTTTATAAAACCAGATTCAAAGGATGCAGATACAAAATGTGCCATGGACTTTTCTTGGATTTTTTTATGTGACCTCATGCTGCATACTCCTCCAAGAACTGAGTAATATCCCTAATCTCCTTTGTTTTTTATAAACTTTCCCCTTTTTTTCTTAAATTTCTGTTTCTCTTACAGCTTACCTTGAAGACTAGTAGCACAGAATTGTGTTCAGACACAGAATTGCTTTCAGACAGACACGGATAAGGAGTAAAGAAAACAGACCATTTGAGGGTTAGTTTGTGTTTTTAAAGGAGCATGGAAAGGAGAAAACAACTAGCTGAAATACCAATTGTTAGACTAAACAAAAAAGCATGAAATACAGAAATTTTATTTTCACAGAAGGCAGCTGTTTACCAAAGAAAGAAAAAAAAAAAAAAAGATTATGACTGCTCCCCGAGTTTCGATTATTTATTAATCTTTGGACAAAGAAACTTGTAACTTAATGAAGTAACTTGCTGATAATCATCATAATTCCTGGATGTATATTATTTGACTTTTATCTATTCTAGTTTCCATAGATCCAAAATTACTGGTTTACATCCTCAGTAATAGCTATCATCATTCTGGTTTTACAGATAAGAGACAAGTATGACCTAATGGAGGATAGTCACTTTTTTGGAGACGGGATGCATTAGGACTGACCTAGTAGTGAATAAAAACTCAGCAGTCAATTGGGATTCCTACCTGAACTGCTTTCTGAAAGAACTGTTTGAAGAATGTAAAAATAAACTCTATTTCCCCAAAGTCAGAAATGATAGTGCTCCCTAGTATTAGAACATGTAATTCTCAAAACTTGCAAAAATTATATGCTGCGATCCTCTATTTAAATACCCCTGAAAACTCACTGTTAGCACAATTGCCATAAAACGTGAGCCAATTAAAAGTCTGATGGGAAATAAAATGCTCACCTATTACATCCACTTTTGGCCAAACGAAGGAATGCAAGAAGATAAATTGAAATGTCATCATTTTGTTGCTGTAACCCTGAAGTCTTCATCACCAACACTCATCTGTTACATCTACAAATGAGCAATGCTTTCTTTGGATGGGGAACAGTATTTTTCTATTTGTAGCGTAATGAATCCAGCAGTGTAGGCCCAGGAGAGACAAACAAGTGCTAAAGAGATGAGAATAAATAACTCAACCCAATCAGAATCCAGGAATCCACTGCTCAGACTAGGAGGAATCGGTACGTCTGAAAACAAAAATACTCCCCCAAAGCCTACAGCTGTGGGAAAAAAAGATGAGCTAAGAATTCCAAAAGCACCATAGCCAAAATTATAGTTTTACATCTGTGGATACTACAGTTTAGTAGATTTGAATGTCAAAATCCAGTGCTTAGCAGTTTTACATGCCAAATGAGAAAATCAGTTACACTAAGGTTTTAATCACCAAATCTTGCTTCTGAAAAATGTAGGTTCATTTGATTGCAGAACACAGCCAGGCTATGGAACACTTCATTGCGGAGAAACTCACAGTGTTTGGCTAGATGTGAGAGCACACTGGTACAGCAGAATGCTATGGAAAAGATCAACAGTGATTTATTATTCATGATTTCCCATATCATTGAATCACCAACCAAAATTATCCTAAAGACAGCAAAACACTGAAGGAAGCACTTTCAGTTAATCGGTATATTTCTTTGCATCAGTATGTTATAGAAGCCAGATGTATAGGTGAGATCAAAAATTAAGAGGTCTCACAGCATCCCCAACTCAGGAATACCAAAGCTTCCTCTCCTTGGAAGCTGGAGAGCAACACTGGAACAAGGATGGCTTCACACTGGTGTATTTTTCTCCTTCCCTAAACAATTCTGGGGAGCACTTTGAGACAAGACATTGGGGCAAGTTAACCTTTGGTCTGGACATTTTTATCTTCCCACAAAGGAAGTTCAAGATATTCTTCCCACAAAGGAAGTTCAACCCTTTCTGTTGCAGTAGCAGATCTATTGCACAGGCAACTGCCAGAGATCAAACCTTAGGGGAATAAATCCTACTTCGGGGAAAGAAAAAGGGGTGGGAGGAGGATCTTTGTCAGCTACCTGATAAGAAATCTTTAACAAGAACAGTTCACAACACCCCCTCTATTCAGTTCTTCTGTAACTTTGCAGGGGTAAGGGTGATAAAGATTGCCCGTTAAACTTTTCTTTGGAAGACGTGGACAGCCTGGGAATGAATAACAATTTAACTCCTATTAACCAAGGAAAAAGACAACTCTGGATATGGCAAGGGCTTTAATTTTTTCTTTTCCTGGGCTGGATTGAAATTGAGAGGAAAAAAACATTGGTCAGTGAATAAACTGCTTTAGATGGTACATAGAGGTGACCTCACAAGTAAGGAATGTGGTTTAGCAGTAGTTTTACAAAACGCTGTATATAGTCATGAGGCTCTGAATTTTTCTCACTCTTCTTTCTGAAGTAGTCCAAAAAAGCTGTCTTCACAGACCCATATTAGAGACAGATGTCATGAATTCAAACAGACAGCAATTAATCTAATAAGTACCACACTGAAGTCTTAAGAAGAGGAAGGGTACATATTGGGAGAAAAATGTTTCCTCCAGAAACCTTGCTGTAAATACAGAAAGTAACCCTGACGTGGAGGAACCCTTGCAGATATTGTGACCAAATGTGTCCTCATGAAACTAACAGAAATACAGACTGCTTTAGGGTAAATAATTAAGAATACTCAGAACTGTTAATAGTAAGAACAGCTGCAGAGCCACCCAGATCAAAAACATCTCCTGTTTACTCCATATATTGTGCTAGTGAATGCTGCTATTCTGCTAAGATAACTTCTTTTTTTCTCACTTCAAAGAGCAGCTGCTTGTCTGAAAAGGCCATCCAACCAACATCCCAACTGCCGTATGTAACCATAATGAGTCAGAGAACAGAATAAAGTTGGTCTTAAAGAACTGTGAACAGCTCAATTAATCAGACCTTCCTTTATCTTCTATCACTCCTAACTTCACTGAACATCAATTCTACATCAGAAGGAGGTCATTCCTTGCTCTCCAAGAGAGTATATGCTGAAGTGTTTTTTTAAGATGTTTGGTGTACAGGCTAAAGGAGAGCTCCAAGGCTGAACACTGAAATAGATTTCTCTTTTCAACAGGACAGATCCTATCCTCTCCTCCTTGTTAATTCATCAAAATAGCAACACTTCACAAAATCAGCTAAGCCTGAGTTCCATTATGGTAAGATACAGCTTTGAATCCTGTACAGATCAGCATCCCCGACAAACAGTCAAATGACACAACCACCTTTGGGGATTTCTGCCTTTGATGATGTAAAAAGGGGTAACTAAAAGAGGATGAAAAGAAGCAGGAAGAAGGCACTCCACATTTCACAGCTGTATAGGACACTGCTTACATTTTTCAGGTCTTGAAGATTAGCCCTTTTAAAGAGCCAGAGGGAAGATATTTCTAAGCAGGAATTAAAAGGTCTGAAATTAAACAGAAGTAGCCAAGCACATTCAATATGCAAATCAAAAACATTTTGTTTGTTGGCTTTTCACTTGATCCTTCTTCAAAAAGCTGGAACAGATTGCATGGCAGACAAGGAAGAAACAGCACATGCACGTTCTGTCAGTTTTCTGTCCTCCCTTTCTGGTCCCGATTCTCACTGCTGAGAGCAGGACTGGGGCTGCAGCTAATGTCAGGAGTAGCATTTCTGCCTGTTTTCATTTCTGCTGTGAGCTGAGAAAGAATCACATAGGCTTCTGTATAGTGTAAGAGCACAAAGTATTTCATAAATGTTAATTTAATTGCTTGGTTTTCTCAAAAGCAACTAGAGAAAACCTCATCTGAGCCTCACAATTCAATACAAACATCCATAACCTCAAAAATATCCTACAGCAACAACTGCTACATGACTCCCTCCCCAACATGGTTCATCAGACACAGCTGTAAGTAACCTTCCTGCTGCTGAAGTAGCCTTCATCATGTTTTGTTCATCAGAATGGGCATCACACCATACCAGCTTTCCCACCAGCCCTTGTCATGTCTGCGGTCCTTTAGAGTACTCCTCCAGCGCAGATTTGTCAAGGATGCTAGCAGCAACAATGCTGCCTCAAGTAAAAAACATAGTCTAAATTTATCAACCTAATAAAAACTTACCTTGTCCTTCAAGTCCTAGAACACCTTTAAACAGTAAAATAAAGAGATTTTTACTAAACAAGACTTACTGTCAGGTTTCCAGTCAAAAGACTGGGAACAGAACAAGTAAAATAAAATACACCTCTGGATTATATTTAACTGGGTTCCTCCAATCTCTCTCACCTAGAAGTCCTCTAGCATATCATCCCTGTAGAAAGCTACGGATCACAGTTTCACAGCTTGTCATTACCTGGCAGATCACGACCCTCCCTTCTGCTAGGCAATTCTTCTCAATCACAGCCACAAGGCTTCCTGCTTTCTTTTAGCATAAATTAAATATTGTTGTCTTACCTAATAGATTATAGTCAGAGCTGTTAAAGTATGAGAGCTGTTAAAAATATGGCTTGGTTTTACTGTACTTCCTCAGCATACAAGAAGTCTGTATGTGTTTGTTCCACCAAACTCTTCCCTGCCTTGACGACCTACTACATATTCTTAAAATTTATGTACGGCATTCTTAGCACATACAGACAGCTAGGCTTTGATGTCTCTGGTCACATTACAGCAATGCAGAAGACAAATTCAGAGGCAGACTGAGTAAAGTAAGCTGTCTCTTCCCATACCACCCCATTTACAAAACCTCCTCACAGCCAGCAACAGAAAAATATAAATTAGGAGCTGACAACTAAGCTGTGTCTAGATAGCATAGCAAGAGTGTTCGTCAGAGTAAGTGATATGCTTCAGAGGCAGGCTTGATAAACAGTGTAACATTCCCTTGCTGGAACACACTTGACTTCCATTCAACCACCAGATGAAGATTCCCTAAAACATCTCTGAGGGAAAGCAAAAGGAAAGTGGATTCCTCTTTGGAGGTGGAACAGTGCTGGCCTGCAAGAAGGCATCTAGGTGAAGCCAGGCAGGTGCAGAAGAGTTCATGCTTGGTGATCATATACATGTCTTTGGGATTTCCAACAGAGGCAACTCTTCCATCAGTTTAATGATAAGCTCACAACTGCTTTGATTCAGGACAGGCAGCAACAAGTCACCTGTTTCTACAATTTGTGCTGGTAACTTTGTTCATTATGACCAATATCAAGAACACAATGAGGAACGCCAGCGTTTTAACATAAATCTGTATCAAAAGCCATGAACCCACAGAACATCTAGTCCTTGCAGTAAACTGTATAGCCAATTAGAATTAGAATGAGACTAATTCCTTTAAAAGGTCTTAATGCAGTATTTCTAACCTCTTTAACTGAAGTTTTGGGAATGATCAATGCTTAGGTAGCCCAATCCATTCAATTTTCCTAAGTTGTTCAGAGAGCAAGGTCTTTGTAGAAGGATATTCAGTAACTAGAAACTTAACAAGCTTACCAGTGCGGAAGCTGGACAAAACTAAAGTAATTTACCTCTGAGTTTTAGAACAGTTTTCTGAAGGAAGAACATGAAGTGTGGCTTTTTATACACTCTTCTCCCAAGAGGATAAAGCAACAAGGGGGCCCCATATCATTTATGAGCTTATAGATAATCCCTGAATTGGGTTTTGCTCCTAAAGTCAATTTAGCCTTCGGCGATTGCAACAACTGTAAGAATTTTTGCTCAAGCAACAGTTAATACAAACTTATAATGTTAACTAGTTGTAGCCATATCCACCCCAGGAAAACAAACATACATTTTATTAGGCTAATGCTACTGTGGTGAAGAACTACAAGCAAAGTAAGTGTTCCTTACCTCCATCACCTTGCAGAGATGGAGGGGAAAAAAACAGAACTGGGCTTTTCTCCCCCGCCCCG
>NW_010515794.1:9655-17886 GCF_000687285.1 Phaethon lepturus
AAAAAAAAAAAACAAAACAACAACAAAAAAAAAACCCAAACCAATCTCACATATACCAGGCACCTTCATGGACATTCACTTGAAGAACAAGCCCATCTAACAAAAAGTGTTTCCTATGTAATATGCATACTAATTAAAAAAGTTGTAATACATATAGTTTCAAAATTTTTTTGGTGGAAACTCATATTGGCCATTATGTTATTGTGCTCAGAATCAAAACTAGGTTGAAAAGCTTATGAGTCATTCCTTTTTGCTTTTAAAATATTTGTACATCAACTTTCTGCCAAGAGTATGGAGAACCCCTAGTGTTTGAAGATTTATTAATAATCTCTAGCAGTCCAAAAAGTCCTCAGCTACTTCTTTAGAAATTCTTGCAAGAATGTTGTCCAGATATACCAATTCTAAAGCACATAAACTTAGGTATCTGCTGTTTGAATTTTTGTTGTTGATATTAAGGAGAGCGCTTTTTTTCCTCATCCAAACAGAACAAAACTCCATGTATTTACTGTACAGTTCTACCTTTTCTATAAAAAGATTATCACTGTTTTTCCCTTACACTCTCAGTAAAACTGTTTTTCCATGAACATTTCGTTCTTATGAAACTGAACTTGTTGGGGCAAACAGTATAAAACTGCTCTAAACAATGCCCAGCCATTCATATTTTTTGCTTTACATTCCTTTTTCCACATAGTTTGGTTCATAATTACTTCCAGCTTCAGGAAACTGGTCCTTTTAAAAGCACCAAGCATTAAGTTTTTGACTTTGTTTGCACTTAACAAATCAAGTAATGAATCAGTTCTACCTAAGTAGCCAGTAATTCTGAGTTCTACAGTCTTTACTGTCTTCATTAACTGAGGTTGTGTCTAACACAGGAATCCCAAAGTTAGATAACAGAGACTCACGCGAGAAATCCTTATGAGAATTCCAAATGATCAAAACTGAAAAACACTGAAATGAGCTAAGAAGAGCAAAACAAAAAAACAGGGATGGCAGTTACATCCTACCCAAATGCAGGAGGTTTGATGGATGAACAAACAGCCCAGTAATTGAATCGCTGTGAATAGCTAGGGTTCATTTTCTTAAACATTTGAAGTGCTCAAACAATTAGAACAGATTGGAAAAGATTAGGTAGAAGGTCATGAAATAAAAGTCAAAGAAGAATCTGAAATGAAAGAGAAATAAATAACCAACTGCCTGGAAAATACAAATGTCATAAAGCAGGCTAAGCTTTGAAATAATCTCTCAGAAAAAGGATCAGGATGCCTTTGCTTGTGATGGTCAGAATCTGTCCAGTTAGCCCATGAGACACACTCTTACCCCTGTCTAGGCAGGACGGGAAATCATTGGGACTTCTCATTTCTTCCCCCCGCCCCAGGATTGGAGGAATACAAAAAGACAAATGGGAAGGAAAACAGGGCAGAAAGAAATCCCACAGCAGCAGGCACAGGGAAAGTGCAGCATTCCAACACGTTTACTGCTTATTTTTACACTACGTAATGGAGAAGTACCACACATAGACACAACCAGTTTCAAAGCAACCTCCCACCCTTGAAACAAAATGAGGGGAAGGGGCTCTGTTTCAGTTCTTTGCTATTAAAGCTCTGAAGTAAAGAAATTTCAACAAACAAAAGTAACCCAATCTGTGTGTTTCCCTAGCCCAAACTCCCTCCATTTTTACGGTCCTTTCAAAGTCTAGATCAAGTTTCATTTAAGTTTGCAGGGCGAAGGTTGTTATTTCTGGCTTCTCCCCCTACCCAAGACTCAATTTCTTTGTCTTCTTTTTTTAAAGAGAAGTTGAAATCGTGAATATTTAAAAAAAAAAAAAAATCTTTGTTGCGTCTCCCAAATCTACTCTATAATATTGGAAAAAACATATAAATACATAGTATCACAAAATGTCTAGGAAAGCACAGAGCCCACTGGAAAAAAATATTCCTCCCTTTAATTAAGTACTGCCTAAAAATTCCCAAAGTACACAATATAAAATATATACCATATATTGTATAAATACAGTATATTAACTACGTTAGTATTATGTTCTTACGGTCACTTATACTGATCTCATAGTCATTTTTCTGAGGTAGCAATTTTCTTTGCCTGTTTCTACCTTTCAAAAAAAAATTTACTTTCTCCCTCAAGTTAACACATGATAATACCCAGTATCTTTTTGTTTAAGTGAAGAATGATTCCAGTAAGCTCAAGCACATCTTCTAACATTTGCAAAATTCTTCCCCAGTCAAAGTCAAACCCTGGGACACTTCCTCCATCATTCATCAGCCAAGATCTTAACATCCAAGGTTTCAAGCTGACTTTGGCAGCAGGTGAAAAAATCCACCATCACCCACGGAGAGCTTTTTTCTGGCTGTTGTTTAGAAGCATCAGATCACCAATCTAATTGCTGAAGTACCTTTGAAAGTAGCTTTTGAAGGATGAGTTTGAAATGAGGACAGAAGTAGCAGTCTCTAGCTTCCATCTCACCGAACAAATGGCACACTGGCAGTAAGGAAAGCTGCTGTATAAGCATGAGGACAACCAATGCAATGGAAGTGCTCCCAAATAACATGGATTATTACAGAACAGGAGCTTTTCACATGCACAAGACAAGTGAATCTACACTTGTAATATGCCAAGGCATACACAAAGTAATTGTTAAGGTGACTAAACCAAGCATTCAGAGTAGTAAGTGACAGAATAAAGACCATGCAACCTTCAGCTGGGCCCATTAGATATGCATTAAGATACCACCTATAATCAATTACATGATCATATGCTGATCCTCCTGCAGAAATCTCATTTAATTCAATGCAAACATAGATTCTGCCCAGAGAATGATTCAGAGTTTGTAGTGAATGAGACTCTTGTTTCTAGGACCTGGCCAGCCTTGAAGAACTACTACAATATAAATATTTAATAATAATAAAAGCATGCAACCCTTTGCCAAGCACAGATGTTAGAAAGCGACTGCAAATCTTGGCATTTGGTGGCACCTAGTAATCCACTGGCTGAGTCAGTAACGTGATTGATGGCCTTAAGTTGTTCAGGAACTATTGGCCCCTCTGAGAATTAAGACCTATGAGTTGTATCATATTTTTTGTATAAATACTTTTCTCTAGTCAACGACTAAATGTAACGATTTTATTCTTAAAAGTTTTAAAACAATATGTGGCTCCGCTGCTTGGGAATCCTCTTTACCTGGGAGAAACTGATGCAACTGGGCTGTTTCTGTATTTCGGGCGTATTTTGGTTTCATACGCTAATTTTGGTAACGATATTATGGTTGGTACAAGCATAACTAAAAGATCCTCTTGCAACAGATTTTTTTCACTAATCTGGTCCTGAGGAGTCTTAGGTCTTGTTTTGACTAAGGGAACAACTAATTCATAAACTATGCTGCCTACAGATGTCCTCAGCTTTCCATTCATCCTGTATTTCATTAACAATCCCCACCTGGATACCATCCTGCTTTTTAAAAGCTGAAAGACTTTCCAAAGAAGAGTTAGCCTAAGCACAGGCAGCAGAAAGGAACCATCTTCCTTATTGATATTCTCCTTTCAGACAAGCTCAGAGCAACAAGACTTCTGGTCAGAACCGGTCATTTCCATGAAGCATCTGTACAGCATCTTTAAAACTGGCCATCCCCTTCCAGGTGAGATTCCTGGACATACCAGCCTCCCTAATGCTATAGCAAGGCACACATCAGCCATACAGCTCCCACACAAAACACTTCTCAAGTACTTCTGACAGATTTTTTCCAAAGTAAACAAATCTGGTTTATGACCATTTCCATGAACTCAAGAGAGAACCAGTGAACAGAATCATTACATTGCCATAACCAGAACGGAGAGTATTATACCTAAATAACATGCCCTGAACATCTGCAGGGTAGAGGACACTAAAGTAGTTACACATTAAAAAAACAAAGATGCAAAGGCAAATGGACACGTTACTATTTATTCATGTCAAACACTTTCCTCGTATAATGTCATTCAAAATGCAAGTCAGAGCACTTAAGTTTTAATGCAGATCTACCATTGGTGAAAATGTTAGTCCTCCAGGTCATAGTCTAAATGACATCAACTGACACAGCCAGGAACAGATTTTGAACAAACGAAAGATTAAAAGAAGAGAGAGAAAAACTCATTGTTGCCCCAAGTGCTTCAAGTCAGACAAGACTCTCACATGCTGTCAATTAAGTGAACCCTACAAAGTTATGATCTATGTCTAAATTCCACCAGAACGATTATATCACAACAGATGTAATTAAATTACTTCTGCCAATATAGTCATCAGTGCAGAACATGTTATCCCTTTCAACTCTAAGCAAATTTTTTTTAACCAGAAAGTGCTTCTACGATGGTACCGTCATGACAGAGTCGCAGAAATCATTTTTAACCACTAAGTTCCACTGAATTCAGTGTGTACTTAGAAAACATACTTGGCACCCTGACCACACATGGTGAACTTGTGGAACAGCCACAAATTCCTCTAGGCTGTCACCCATTTTTCTTTCAAAATTTATTTAGTATGTTTTATGGTATTTTCAGCTTTTTTTCTGGTTCCCTTGCTATTAAAAAAAAAAAATCATAGAATAATTCAGGTTGGAAGGGAACTCTGCAGGTCATCAGGGCCATTCCTAAAGCAGGGCCAGCTTTAGTTCCACAGAAAAAACAAATAAACAAACAATGAAAAAAAAAAAATCCAAACCAAAAGACAATTAAAGTAAAAAAAAAAAAAAAAGATATTTCACCTGTGTTTAGTACTTGCTTTCTTTGCTCCTTAATTTAACCTCATCATATTTATTTTAATCATACTGATTTTATTACAAGCCTTTCCAGAAGATAGCTTTATGGCTTTGAAAAGTAACCATGTTAATTTAGGGTGCTATATAAATATTTTTTTTTTTAAGTAGTCAACAAAATCTTTCTTTCATCAAAAATAATGGAGAGTTTTTATCATGGGGAGGTTTTAATAAAAAACGTTAGGGTTTTGGAAACCCTTCAGCAGGTAAAAACCTCACTTGGCCTCACACTAACGTATAAGAAGGAGCAGGCCAAGTATCAGAGAGCTGTAACCAAAGCAGATAAGTCAACAAAAAAAGAGAAAAAAAAGGATGTAACAGAGGCTTGAGGAGAAGGAAGATTCAGTGGGACTTGCAAAAAGTAACAAAGAAGAGGACAGTGAACACAGAAGGAGGAATATGAAGAGCAAGACTGAAGCAGTGGTTTGGGCACAGCACAGGCTGGTGTGACAGAAGTGTGTGGACTGTCAATGGGTGTGTTCAATAAATCGGACATTGCAAAATACACAAAGTAGTCTGGAAAAACACCAAAAATCAAACTACTTAAAAACCATTTTTCCCTTACCAACACCAAGACGTTCATTTAAAGCTTACTTATCCACCTCACAATTCTGGACTAATCGCTTTGCTTTGACTTCTACATATATAAATTGAAGATAATGTATCATCTCATCCCACAGTGTTGTAAGGGTACATACGCTATTGTCACTAAATGACAAAGATGTCCCAATACAGAAAATTCAATAAAGGAAATTGATAACTGTGCAATCAGCGTGCAACAAAACCCCCACAGAACACTACATTATATGAGACCAGAAAGAAAACTTGACCAGCTATCTATGCAGTAAACACCAGCCTTCCTGCACACTGCATGAGATACGGAGCCTTGGGAGTGGTGGGGGGAGAAAGGAAAAATCAATATTCCTTTTTTCTCATACGTATTCTTCTACAGCATCTTTTTGCCAGACAAGTTACTATAGTTGAGTTTAAGTACCCAGCTGCTTCTGTAAAAGAAGGTCCTACCTACAGACTTCCTCATCTCCTGCAAAGAGCAGTTCCCAACACACAAGGCTTTTATTGCATTATGGAAGCTCCCAAGCTGCTCAGCTGACTAAACTGAAAAATTCAATGTTACACCTGTAAGTACAAGGAAACTTTCTAAACATTAATTTTTATATTAACATGATACATCGTACAGGGGATGCATTCTCAAGTCATTCAAAGCCACTAGATTGATTCAGTGTCTTTTTAAGTAGTAAAGGCAGAAGGTTTTTGTAATAGTCTTTTTTTTGCTCACCATACCAAAATTTCCACAAGGCTGTTGACCTCAGAAATTAGAGTCGCTAGTGACCCCTAGTGTTAAGAAGTTTAGTCTCAATTTGACTGATTGATGGCAAAAGGCATGCTAAGTGTCATCCTTCAGCAGTTGTTCTTCTGACATAGCCAATGGTCACCACCTTATGTTGAGGTTTTTTCCACTCCAGTTTACAAACAAAAATAGTACTATCCATTTTTAAAGAAACAAGTGGAAAGGAGATATAAACATCTAAGCATCCCAGTAAATGGCAGGTTGACATTCCTCCTGCTTTCAAATGGTTAATATGTTTTTCCTCATTTGGAAGACTAACAGTAGGTCTCTAGAGAAGACTGATGGTCATGGCTTCAGCTGGACATTTATAGCCTCTTGATCAGTCATTAAGGAATTAATGACAGTGAACCCCAATCCAAGCCGGCCAGCAAAGCATCGTGTAAGGAAAGAAGTTGTAATTGCCAAATTGCTGTAAGACTTGGCTGTCCCAGGTAGAAGTGTATAGTCCAGTGAGCCAACTGCTCAGGTGACATGAAAGCTCCTTACAACAGAAAGCTAGAACTACAGAGACAAAGAAGAGTCCTACTGTTCTACTTACAATTTTGAGTCCAGGTTCAGGAGAAAGCCCAGTTTGTCATATTCTGGAAAACAAAAGCAAGGGACACAATATCATAAAAACTGCAAGTGTCTCCTCTGCAAAAGGCACCAAAACCAAAAAGCAGCAAGTCCTTATGGAAGGGCAATATTTTTTTCTAACTGAAAATAGCTATATCACAATTTCCAGTTGCTAGCAGTTGTTAGCACAGATTACTGTTACTTTAAGGTATTCCCAAATTAACATTTCTGAATATCCAGAAAATACTAAATCAAGAGAGTGTGTGGGTAATCGTCAATTTAGAAATCACTAGAATTAACCAAGATAACTGTGGTCATAAAAACAAAGCACTACTGAAACCACACATGCAGTGATATACAAAGTTTTCCTGCTTCCAGTAGAAATCATTTTGCCAGTGATTTGTATGACAAACACTCCTCCTAGGTCCCGACATAGTACAGCTTTGAAATTGGTTTTGATTCCTTGTCTATTCCAACTCACAACTTCATACTCAAGCAGCCCTTCCTTCTTCAAGGGAAAGTCACTGACGGTGGCAAAAGTGCTTCAAGTTCAGGTGATGTTGTACAACAGGAAACTGCAAGGTCACGGTTTATACCACAAACAGGGAACAGCTACAGAAACAGTTATCACTCAGAACAGTAACTCTCCTGTATAAAGCAAGCTTTGCATTCAGCATCTTTGAATACATTGTGATCTTGTAAATCAAATACTTGATACAAAAAATGAAACTATTCGAATTCACATGCGATACACAAGAAAAACTAAAAGGTCTAGTGTCCTTCTTGCATTTGGTTAAGATCAGGGGCCTCCTCACCTTGAGGACCACTGGGTCTCACTATCGTACGATAAAAAACCAAACCAATACAAACAGAGAAGTAAAAGATAATCCCTCCAGAGCTTAACAATCAGATGTACTAAAAGAAACAAGAAGAAAAAAAATTCTCATAGCCTTTTAGAAAAGGGTCATTGGAAATAGGTAAGTTTGCTTTCCTTATGAAACACCACCACAATTTCTGCTGCAGTAGTTTTACCTAACAAGATCACAAGCTTTTCATGCTATCACTTACCGGCAGAACAGGAAAGCCTAAACACGTACCTAAGACAAAATGATTGCACCAGATAGGTCAGTGTAAACTGTGCCATTAATTTCAATCCCATTAAGATTTAATTCCTAAACCAAGGGAAGAATTATGTTTGACACAACTTAGGTAACAGAAGTTGCAGAACAAGTGTGCACTTGATATTGGCACATTCTATCTGTTCTCTGCCAGCACCCACGTGCCGCCCACCATCCTCATTGTACTTGACGTTAGAAACGCACCTGTGTGTCTCTCCTCCACCTTCCACATACTGACAGTTGCGTTTCCCCCATGTGCTGCTTTCCTCATAACGTTATCCCAGTTTATTTCTCCTACAAGAAATTATTTCCTGTCCAACCTTACCTCCTCCGCATGTAGGACCGCACATAGGAAGGTATACATTCGGGGGGGGGGGGGCATGATCCTCCG
>NW_010515794.1:17917-45218 GCF_000687285.1 Phaethon lepturus
CCTTCGATTTTTATTAACCCTTCCTCCTTCCAAAAATATCCATTTTGAGCAAACAGCAACAGAGTTTTTGGGTTTTATCTTTTTAAACATCTACAGCCACTGACCAACCTGTCATCAGTCTTATCCCATTCGAGCTAACATTCCCTTCTTCCCAACAGGAATACAAGAAAAGGAAATACAAGACGGCACACATCACCTCATAACTACAGCAACATCCTGGCCTTTCTACTAACTCAGCACTTCATGAGCTTTGCAACCAAAGCACCAGAACACACACACACACTAAATGCTAAGTGCCACAGATGACATACCTCCACTGCAATGTTTCGTAACATTCACCTTCTGTTTATCACATGCATTTCACCTTCCCTAGGTTTAAAGTGGTTACTTTTGACGTTCACTGATGATTACTAAGAGGTATAAAGTAATCGTGTAAAATTATATATGTCAACTATACCACAACAGGCACTTTCCAAAAAAGTGTATGAAGTACGACAAAACAAAAAAACGTTACTGGTTTCAAACTAGAAGGACAGATGTGTTCTTGATTTTCAGAAGGGTGTAAATTATTCCTTGCAGGCTGTGACATCAAACCAGAAGCATCTATGCTCCTTCCTCTCGCTGACTGGTGAAACATGCAAACTACTGCGGGCAGAGAAATGCTGCCCTCACACCATGGGCCGTCTCACACTCACTGGGACTTTTGGAAGTCACAGCTTTACTATTGGCTTGGAAATTAATCTCTATCACATGCTGCTCCCCCAAGACAGACAGTGGGAGCCTCTAAATTACAGATTCAAAATTAGTTTCCTTTTTAGCAAAAAACAGAGCCTTGTTACAGACTTCCAATGTCATTTAGCTGTATCACTATGAATACAAAAGGGGCCAAAAGTCACTGCAACACGCAACAGTGTGGCCCACGTGCTGGCTGGAAGCGGTCTGGCTTCACAAAAACAGATAAAACCCCAAATACCTGGAGAAAGCCAAACACACATAGCCCAGCTGCAGAAAAAGGCAGTCCTTGCCTGGAGGTATGTATTTAATTTAAAACAAAATGAAACACAGACCCACTAAATCAAAGACAAGTACAACTGATTCTAAAATACAGTATGGTCAGGGTGTGAAGATTGCAGGAGATGGACTGAGGTGATCACACAGCTCACTGCTAGAGAAAGGGGCAATCCCACTTCTACCCTTCCCTCCCTCGAAAATATTGGCTGCAAAAGCCTGCCTTGGCACTCACGTAACCTCTCTGGGCCCTAACCTACAAGTTGCTTTCACCTCCCATCACCTTAGTTTGAAGCCTTACTCACCAAGTTAACGAGCTGATACACAAAAACATTTTTCCTCTTTTTCATGCAGTGAGATAAAGAAGTGCTAGAATATTTGAGAAAACAGAAAAAAACAGCTAGAGAGAACAAGGTAGAAATACTCCAGCATCTCCATCAAGAACTAGCTTGGACCAGCCAGCCGTGTTAACTGTGGTTTGGTTGGCCCCTGCCAACATCATTGTGATGACTCCCCATCAGGAGGTCTCCGCACTGAAGCACAATGCAGATACCAATGGGCGTGTTACTGGAGGACTTGCTTCAGATCTAACCAGGTAGGGAGGTCTGATCCAGCTCGGGCCACAGTCCAGCTCGGGCCACGTCTGACCCATCTCCAGACAAGGCATTTATATGGCTGGGTGGAATAGGTTTGTTTTTTTTAAAGAAAAAAAATGAGTAAAGGTAATAGAGAACTTACTTTCCATCCACTAGAAGAACATCATGGAAGAATCTGAACAAGGCCTTATGTTCTCAGCCCTTAAAAGACTGAAAGGCCCATGAGGAATAAAAGCAACAGTATTAAGAGAGCAAGGTTCTCTCATCTAGCTACTTAAGGACCACACACTCACTTGTGCTAGAAAGCTACAGATCCCAGCTGACAATGGGGTACAGTAGTGTACAGAAGCACAGAAATGAATGAACATGGGAAATTAAGTTTCATCATGACCCATAAGAACAAGATGTCTTCTTAGGTCAGAAATAAAATGCACTTCTAAATTTCCAGGAAGATCAGAATTGAATAAAGAACCTAATTACTGACAACAATTTCATAATAAAGCATGTAATTAGGATTATATGAACAGAAGTACAGCCAAGCATAACAATTTCTATAAATGATGCGAATTCTGTGCCAAATTCAATGTCAAATTCAATGCTGGCATTAGCATGGAAATTTCTCCCAATTATCCAACAGAAATCTAGCTACCAGGCAAGCGAGAAATGCATTGTCTAATGCCTATAAACTTCATACAGACCACCCAAAAAGCCATAAAGCACAGTCTACAATATCTATCAATTTTTCAAATTGCATTTTGCATCTGTAGTCCATATAGCTACATACAAGCAAATGCGCAAAATTTTCCCCTTATGCTACTAATCAGAAATCAACAGTCCAGGAATTACCTTGGCTCACCGGTTTTATCCTTCCAAACTACCCATAAATGTTTTCACTGATGACTTGAGTACTATTCCTTTAGTATCTAGCTACCTAGAAGCACAGGACAAATAACTTTGCCCGCAGACACAGAAAATTAATTTAAACTTCTTAAAAAGATGGGCTATATGCAGCTCTAGTTCTGTGTTTAACTGGTAATTGCAAGTACAGGATGGAAGGTAGAACAGTCAGTTAGCTATTTTATTCAAAATGTTTGTGTTTGTCAAAGAAATCTGCATGACACTCAGGAGACAGAAGTCCTATCAAGAACGGCTCAGACCACCCTGATACATTCCATCCCATCCAGTGCAGTTTGGTCTCTGTGGAACTGAGGCTGCAACTGAGCTAAGCCTTGGTCACTGTCCACATTTAGGTTCTGCATCTGTGGCAAAGGCCAGGTAAAATGACTTACGCTGCAATGAAAAAGGTCAAACACCTCGCATTCACCTTAGACTAAGAAAACACATATGGACAGTTACAAAAGTTCAGCTGATGTAAAGCAATTCCGCTAGAACTCAAGAGACAAGACAGAATTAATGAAAAAAAAGTCATATGCAATGCATCAACTGAAAAGGGACAAAAGAAAGGTTTTCTTCCAGGGTTAAAAAATATCGGTCAGGATTACTGAGCTACAATTAAAGTACTGGACAAAGAGGGACTTAAAAGTTGCATCCTTTCATTAGGATTTTCAACTTTAACCTCTTCAGCGATGAAACTTACTGATGAAGGCATTATTTTCTGAGGCTATTTAAATAAATGCAAAAAAATAATAAGAGTGCAAAGACAAGTTTGGGAGGGGTAGAGCTGAGGTTGCCTGGGCTCTGTAGCCTTCTCCCTGCATAGACTACATGCCCATCTCCTAAAGTCTATGTTCCAGTTTCTTCCTCATCCCCATTTACTCTTTTGCATACAAGTTTGACAGCCTTTTTCTCCACATTATCCAAGTAACACTCGGGAGAGCCCTGAGTGTACTGGCAAGATAAAGTCCAGTCCTTAGTGCCTTTCCTTGCTCTGTAAAAATACACAGAAGGAGCAGAACTGACATCTGTAAAGATAACTGTTTAACCCTTGCAGCCCAGTGCTAGAAGCATGCCTCATCAGCCTACATCTGCATAGAACTATCTGCCCATTTGACATTTCAACCACGTGTGTAAAAAAGGATTCTTCAAGAACTTCTAATGTAGCCTTATTTAGGCTTCCTTCATTTCTGGGGAGCAAAAGAACTTCCTTGACAATACTACTCCTACCTGGAACACCTGGTCTAGAGAACCAGGACCAAAGCAAGAAGTGGAGAGAACATTTTCATAATTGCTGGCACAATATTTTCTTGTGAGGTGGGAGGTTTTCTGCTATCTTATTCTCAGAAAAGACTGGATAACTTAAATTTTTAAGAAAACATCATAAACTTCAAACATGCTCCTTCTTCCCTTCCTCCTAGAATATTTCTGCCAAAATGGTTGGGCAATATTCTAAGCAGCAAAAATAGGAGAACCATAGAGCAATTCTTAACATTGGCAGCAAAACCTGGAATTTCACTGCTATTAAAAGTTTTCATAGACTGTGCAAACTGATCTAAAGACACCAGTCCTGCTGCACCAAGCTCAACGTTCACTTTCCAGACACTGCACCTGATGAAAACAGCCGTATTTGATGGAAATAAATACCCCAAGCACTATCAGCACAACTGAAATACAAACCTGAAAGTTTGAAGTGGGGAAGGGGGAAATCTGCCTCTAGTCACAAACCCCTGAGTGCCCTGGTGACACCTAAAACCATGAGGATACTACTTATTGCTTCAGATTTAGCAGCAAAAGGAAGTAAATTCCAGCTCTATACCTTCAAGTTTTGTTTTTTTTCCTCCCTGTAATTCCTGATTGGGGCCCCAAAGACATCTGGCCCAGCTTTACAGCCTGAGGAAAGCAATACACCAGAGGGGTCTCCTTCATTAGACCCTGCAGTTACATTATTCATCCCCCAGGCACAGAAAGAACAAATAAGCAATCACTTGCTGATATTGCTGTAAGGGTCATCCATCAGGTCTTTTGCCTGCTTGTCTTACCTCCAAAATAGGTATAGTAAAGAGGTAATTCTAGCATATTACCTTTTTAAAGGCTCTGGTTACCTTAACATGGACTATATCACTCCTTACAATTTTTTTCCTAATAAAACTATAGCAACCTCCAAGGGTAGAAAAGCAACTGACTGGTTTAAGCCAAATTTACAAAAAAAGACTCCAACAGGAAGATGAAAAATTTCCTCTTATGAACTGCATATGCCCTTTTTCTTTTCCCAGGGAGTCATCTGCTTAAAGCCAGACTGCAACCTTTGCTAGATAAACAGTTGTTTCATTTACTACCACATATCCACTTGGCTAATGGAGTTAATGCTGCCCTACTGAATCTTCCGACATAGTCTTATTTTAGAAATTGTATCGTATTTCCTAATAAAAGTCAAAAGCAATATTAACAAAACAGTAATCTATATTGGCTTTTAGTGACTTACAAGATGTACTGACTTGATGAAGAGAGATGCCACATGATAGAGAAAAATCCCATTAAAATACTTTTATTTTGAGGTATTCTTTAAGCCACTTCTTGGCATTTGCACCTCAACTCATTCACAGCTGTATTTTCAACTGGAGGAATAGAGCATTATTAAGAAGACAGATGATAACACTGAACATGCTGGCAAAGTCACATAAGGACTATGCAACCGATACATGACAGTCATTGGCAAAGATTCAAGCAGCTCCCACAGTCTACATCTCAAAGAAATAAAGAAAGAAGTAGAACTTCATTAATCAAAAATGAAAATGGAAAAGCATTTTTGCAGAATAAAGCCACTAAAACAAGCAGAAAAAAATAATCTTTCACATTTATTTTCTACTTTACAGGACTGCATAAAAATGCAGCATAATTAGTTCACCTCTCCTTTCTCATCACTCAATCACAGCATTAAGACAAATAGTCAGAAATGCAATTTGGGGGAAAAAACAATACAAAAAACCCAACACACTAGAACCACATCAGCTGCAAACATAAATTAAAATGTTTTTCCTTAAACCAAGAACATTTACCAGAGCCTCACAAATTCTATTAATTAACATAATATCTAAATTAATTACCACTAACCTAGAAATCTGGAAAAGATCAGTTTGTAGTTGTAGCTACCGGATTCTCATGGAGAAAGCCAAAGAACAGCAAGTGATTGCCTGCAAGTCACCAATGTTTTTCTCTCATGCTAGGAATTTGTCACTATTCTAACAATTTGATACTTTACAATTTCAGTTGTATTCCTATTCCTGGCCTCCATCCATACCACTCTCCATCCAAACCGTAGGAAAGTAGTCACCAAATTCACTCTGAAGTTGTGTTTAGGACAGGCACATGGTTCTTCTCATCCTTCACAAAATGGTTATGTAAGCATCTTCAGCAGCTGAAGGAAACAGTGAAAGTTTCCTCCATAGTTCTCACAGCTTCTCCCAAAATGGTTCAGGACTTTAGCATAAGGAATTACTAACAGCAAACTGCTAAATAAGCATGGATTTAAACTCTCAGATGATTACTCCACTATCATTGTGAACTCAGCATCTGGAAGCATGGTCTTGCATGTGGGCTTTCACAAGCACACGAGCCACAGCAGATATGATACCCTAAACCAAACTTTAAAGGCTCCATTTTCTTTGCATAAGTCAAGCCAAACTTTTGATAAAGAGTTAAGTAGTAAAGTGAAAAGAAAAAAGCAACAACAACAAAGTTAAAATATTCAAACAGTTTGAGCAAGACCTAGGTAACAGTTGGTCCTTGAGAAGGTATGTCAGAACTATTGCGTTTCAAGCCTGCAGTGAGAACAACTGCTACACAATCAGCGGCCAGTACTGCAATCAAACATGCCTAACAACAGTGTAAGCCTACAGTCATAAGGTATTTCGAACCTCAATATTTCCAGTAACCATATTAGCAGATGGGAAAATTGTACATTCAAGGCACTCCTATCCTAATGAGGCTTAGAGAAGAAAAATTTGACTTGCTTGCTCTCAGACACAGGAGGTAGAAAAGGGACTTGAACAAAAATAGCAGGGGTATAAATCTGACTTTCAAGGTCCAATGTTTGATTTGCTAGCAACAAAGTAAACCAAAGCAACTAGAGAGGGAAGGGGAAAAAAAAAAAAAAAAGGAGTACTAGCTGTCTATTTGGCAAGCAAATGAAATCTAGGTCTCCTCAAACACCCTGTGTCCTGCTTAATGTTTCCCAAATTCAGAGCATGACACCCTCCTTTCTGAAATGGTTTCAGCTGAAACATTGGCCTAGACACCACATCAAACATTTATCTTCGTTGCTCAAACTTTATCTTTCAAGGGAAGGGGCAGCCATGAAGAGAATCACAAAAACATCTGGACTTGTGAAGACTACACCACAGCGTGAACCTCAGACGGTTCAGTCTCACTTCAAGCATATTTGATTCTCATGTCCTCTAGGCTAATAATCTTCAATAAAGAGGTGCTTTAAGGCTCCATAGCCAGATGGTCTTCTGAACACTCAGTTGAGAAAGTTTATCCTGAATCGTCTAGAGAGTGTTATTAACCTGAGATGTGTAAGGACAGATTTCCAGCCTCCTCCTGAAAACTGGAGAGTTGCACGTGGGACAAAGTTGAGGCGAAAACCAAAATAAGGACAAACCGTCAATTAAAATAAAACACAGATACTGCAACTTGCAACTAACATTGCCCTTCACATGGCACAATTAATTACAAAAGAGCAATTCTAAGAAGCTGTTTAATATGCAAATATAAGTCAACAAGTACTAGTTTTAAGCAGCATGAAATCTTAACAGGAAGACTATTATTCACAGCTGTTTAATTCTGACTAATCAAGGTATATGTATTTTTATGTTTCAAAGTATGTAACGTTAGTCCCTTCTTACCCCAACCTGAAACATCACCTACTAGGAATGGCTGGGCCTGGAGCTGCCATTTCTTTGGGTTCTTTCTGGGCTCTGTCTTTTCCTGGGTCTGCAGCAAGGTGAGATGGGATGGACAGCGGAAGCACAATAGCCACAGTTTTTCTCTCTCTCTTTCCTGTTCAAGAAGGAAAGCTATCCCTCAGTTGGACAGACACCACACATCTTGACATCTTATTACACATATCAGTTCAGAGCAAGTTAAAGTTTGCAGCGCAGTGAATGCAAAGTACTAAATATGAAAGCAATAAACATACAGCGCTCAGACATTTCTGAGCCTCCTTTCTCAAATATATGAGTTTTCTTCATATTTCTTCAATGAAGAAATTAAATCTTCTTGCAGTGAAAGGGTTTACAAAAGATCAAATTTTACTGCCTTACTCCTAACCAATCCAAGCTTGGGTTGCAAAATACAAGCAGAACAGAGACCAGTGCTTTTAAAAGAGACCCAGACAGTCCAGTGGCTTACATTAGCTTGTCTCCCACCCTCCATATTAACAGAACTCCAAAAGACACTGAGCAGTTGAAATATTTTTCATAACTAAGTTTATCACCCTATTGGTAGTATCATAACAACATTTATGATTAACTCCATAGATACTCTGCCCTGGAAGCTATTAACTGTGTTCAAATCAGTAAGAAGCCAAAATAGTATTAGGGGGAAAAAAAAAAAAATTAAAAATATCTGTAGTAGGTAATATTTAAAAATTTGACTCCATGACAAATTCTAGTCTTAGCTGTACCAGCATAGCTCCAGTGGTATGCTGACTCAGACATACTTGGCTGTAATCAAACTACTTCCCTGAATTTTACTCACAGATTTCATACCTCAAACCTATGCAACTTCCCCCCTACTTTTGCAGACTAAAGAAACCATCACCCAATACAGAAGGAGGCAAGCAACAACACACTTCAGTTATAACCGATATTAATTAGTAGAAAGGAGTTAATTGAGGGTCTTCTTCCCCCATAAACACAACTTATCCACTCTGCACTCAGCACCATTACAGGTACTCCCACATCAGACCATGCACCCACAACAGATCCAGTTCAAGTTTTAGAGAAGATGCAGGGATGGCAGAAAGCATTTGGGGTGTTGTAAAAAAGCAAGTTACTAGCACTAGCTCGGAGGTTAGTAAATCAGAAATCTGTGTTCAAGCTGTGCTGTTAGTGTCAGGCAGCAGGCTCTCTTTCAAACTGTGCAGGCAGAAGACAAGTGCTATGTTGGAAGGCAGCATGTTCCCCCTATCAACCCAAGAGGAAAGGCTAGTAAGCAAGACAAAATACAAAGCCTTTACCTGGATTATTTTTTTTCTTTTCTGCAAGACAGTAAATATCCCCATCTTTTAAGTGTTAAGGGGTTTTAAGTTATAAAAGTAATTCTTGGCCTTTCCTTTGCACTTCATGTATCATTATACATACACTGTAAACTGAGTTTCATCAAGTATCGTGCTCGCCATGGTGTGCCTTGGCTACAGCTCACATGTTACACATAGCCAAACAGATAGTTACTGGTTCCATGAAGAGCCCCCAACACAGGGTATTTTTGATTTCTGGTTCAGTTTAATTGATGGTCATGCCCAGGTTCCAAAGGAAATTAGGTTGGGAAGGATTTGCCCTGGGGTTCAATAATACTGGTCAATCTCCACCCAAAAAAAGTTTCCAGCCCTATTTGTTTAGCTACAACTCTTTCACCGCCTTCTTCTTGGAAGCGTTCCTGATGTCTTTCCCCAAATAACTCAACTGTTTGTTTAGCTGAGAAACTCTCCTAGTAGCACGGAACAGTTTTTCTTCAGCTGGTGGGTGACATCATCTTAATGCCTTTCACATGAGAAAAGAAGCACAAACCACATCACTAATGCATGTGACATGTCCAGGTCATCTGCCTTGCTGGGTAATGGAAGGGTCCCACATGTTAAACCTTGTGTCACACTAAGACCCTTAATACTTCCAACTACACTTAGGAAAGGACCTCTTTACCTACTTTGGCTAGATGGTTGATTCCCACAGAAGTCTGACTCTGTGACCTGCCTCCCAACATGGCTACCATGTCCAATTCTGTAGAAGCCTTGTCATGAGGTGGGAGATAGAGAAGAAGGCAATGTTGTACCTGAGCCTATTGTATGTCCAACGGAGTCAAAGGAAAGAACCACTGAATCTGTAACACAAGAGTACAAGTTCATTTTCCCCTTTTCTTAGCACCATTTCTTGCTGTAACATTTTCTTGTTATTTTACTTAAATAATTCCTTATGCTCCCTTCCACCAGGAAGCAGAACAACTTCTTTGCCAGCCAGACAGAACAACAGGCATCTAGCAAAGGTAGAACGCTGCAGTATGCAACAAATCACAATGTCATTACCCAAAGTAGCTACAATTTATTGAAAATAATTTAATTTTATGCCTAGTAAGCTTGGTTGACCTTACCAAAACTGAATCATAATGTTCCTTTGACTGCTAGACTGAAGAGGTTTTTCTTAACAAACCTATTATCAATATTTTGTCCCCATTTAGGGGACTCACCTGCTACGATCAGCTCTTCTCCAACACTTTGCTAAGTCAAGTATTTGTGCTCCTTCCAGTTCTCACCATAAGCCATGTTTTCCACCTCTTTAATCACAGTAGTGGCTCCCCAGCTGAATGCATTTCAACTTATCAACAGCCTTCACCTTTGCACTATACACAGCATGTGTACCAAGTACCAAGAAAATGTAATCTCTCTACTTGATAGCCAAGTAGAGAGATTTTATTTTATTTTGCCATCTGGGGATCACAATAACACTTTTAGCCACCGTCACAATCACAACTCTTCCTCACCAGTTAATGCCCGATACTTTTAGTCACAGTTTCATATGATGGGGCACACTTTGGTGCAATTGTGGTTTACAGTTGCTAGTTTTTATAAACGCAACTTGACATTTGGCCACATAGAAACCCTTATTGCCTGCTTGCACTTAGCTTACCCCATGATCCAGTCCTGTTTAATAGTCACTCCCCTCCCTCATATACCACTCTTGCAGCCTAGAACCTGTTTGCAAAATTTATCAGTAATAATTTGATACTCTGTTCCAAGTGGAGCTGCAATACGGTACCATGCTCAATGGTGTTTTGTTTTTTTCCAGCTGTATTCTTACTTGAGATAAACCAACACTTACTTTGGTTTGCCATCCATTTTGATCCCTATCCCAAATGAAGCAGAGAGTCTACAGAATTCTACTCCACCATCAGTGGAGCAGAACTGGGCCCAGAACTCAAGAGACAGCTTGTCAATGGGTAAAACACAGTGAAGAACAAACCACCATCATAGAATGAGAAGCTTTGAACTGACATAGCAAATAACTGCAGAACTGCCTTTCATCTTCAGCTAAATGAATAGACTGAATCCCTTCACAATTCTTTCTCTAACTTGGGCCTCAGATGTGATCAACTGAGCATTTGCAGCACCACAGCGGCTGCCTCAGTGCAAGGCAAAAAGGACCACCACAGTCAGATTTAGCATGCTGAAAAGAGGTTAAGCTCCTGCTGCATCACCTTACATTTGGGCAGGCTACAATTGCAGACATTGACAGTTACCACATTTCAGCTGACAATAGACACAGGACCTATCCTTTAGCTTTTCTATACTGTACATCATCCTCCTGCTTATTTTCCAATTCTTACAAATTCAATAAGAAAGTGCTAATTTTCAAAATAAACATAGTAATACTGTTCATTTAACTGGATTTAAAACAATTTTTAAAAAAGCAGGTCTGTGCTGTCCCAGATCCAACACTGTGGTAGTAACATTAAAAAAAAAATTACTAATCTCAAAATTTATTCCAACAAAAATAAAAATCCATCTGGACTTAACAACTGTATTTCCTCTTTTGGGAATAAAATTCAGACATCCTTATATTATTCTAAATAGCAAGGGGTTTAATTCATTTTAACTGTGTTAAATTCATCTGCCATCAATTAATTCTGAAGTATCTCTGTGGGGTTCTACTTTTAAAAAACTGTTGAGATTTTTATCAACATAAAGTATTGCTTTGTAATTAATGCCAAATTTAAATGTTGTTCATTTTCCTGCAATATATTTTGCATTCAAACACTGTGCATGAAATACTAGGACTTATCTAAGAATGGCTGAAAAGCCTGGCAAGAACCAAATTAACACCATTATTGCAGCCCACAAAAATAGTATGTTTCATTCCCTTAACTGAGAACATTATCTTCCTACTATAAACAAAAAAAAATTACAAGTGGAGTAAGCATGTGAGCTCCCTTCTCCAATCCAGTCCTCCACGTGGCTGTTAGTTACACAGTTTCAGCATCAAATTCAGTGTGAATAACCTACATTGCAGTCAATTCCCCCCACCCCGCAAGTAATTTCACAAACCATGGATCTTTATTAAAACACTGTGTTTATTTCTGGCATTAACACTTCAAAAGGGAAGAAGCTATAAACTCGAAAAAGGCCAAGATAATCACGTCACCTTTCTTCCACTCAGACAGCTCTTCACATTCAGCCAAATTCAGAACTGCAGGTTATTTCTGTCAGAAGTTGCTGGAGGCAAGCATTTCTTTGAGGCAAGCCAGATTTATTTGCAAATACCCTGAGTCCTGCTTCCATGAACATGAGATAAGTTTCTTTCCTTCTACCTTGAAACCTCTTCCAGTCATTGCTCAGTTCAAAATCCTCCCAGCTTTCTAGACTATTTTTGAGAGAGACAAAGTGGCTGCTTCACCCAAGCCCAAGTCCACACTATCTTTCAAAGGCAAATAAAACTTAAAAAAACACAATGTAAAACACACCCACTTACATGTGCCCTTGCTTTAGGTGCCAAGAACTGTTTATGTCTGAAGGAGCAGTCCCTAACCTTTCAGCTACCTACTTCCATAAAGCAGCTTAAATGTTTTTTCTCCTGCCTTCTTAACTGAAGAGCAGCCTTTATGCCCAAGTCATGCAATCTGACACCCAATAACTTGCCAAGATGCACAGCTTAAGGCTGCACACAGCACAACACCAGCCTTTTACATCTGTTTTCATGTTAGCTACAATCATGTTTTCAATGGCTACAGCAGTTTAAAAAAGAAAAGAAAAAAGATACAGCAAAATCCAAATGCAACTCTGGATCTGATCCAATCCATCAGAAAAAGCAAAGACGGCGGAAACACTCACTTATTTAGAAGGCACTGGGTACTCAGTGCCAGGAATAAGTGTCTGAGACCTCACCAGCCAGACTGCAAAGTTGTCGTGGGTCACTTTGTGTTAACTTTGGGTCAAAGTTGCATTGGGGTCTATGCTCTGGGTCACTTTCCCCTCCCACTCACCATCCAGCTTGAGCATCAAAAATTAGACCAACACATGAATCTGCTCCATCATCCCCCAAAAAACAGTGCTGTGCAGGGCTGCCTGAATGTGCTCCACCGCAGCCCTTTCAGAGTGTGGACTGCTGTATGAGACCCCTCTTTCCAGGAGAGCTCACCGCTCAGAACACACACAAGGATCCCGTTTGGTTCAGGAACCAGGAGCTCCAAGACAAACTGTGCAGAGAGACTCAATGCTGCTCTGGGAACGAACTCAAACGCTCTTCCAACAATGCTTCAAACTGGACATAGAGCTGAACTTGCCTTTGAAGGGACACAACTGGATTTGCACAGCTCTGTCCCGAAGCAAAGAAAGTCCTGCAAATCTGAGGTGGCTACATTTGTTGCTGCACTCACACCACAGTTACTATGCAGTCCAGGTAAGTCATCCAGGTATAAGGACTGATTATATTTCAAGGCAAGGGATGCACTTCAGATGTCGCTGACCCCTCACCTCTTCACACGCATACACCTCTTTCCATGACTCCAGTGTTCCCATCTTAGGTCTCCCGCAAATCCTTCCTCCTGTTTGCTTTGTTAACCATGAGGTTTCTCACAGCCGGGATGACTCTGCACCACACTCCCCTGTCCCCAACACAGGCAAATGAAATGACTCATCTTGCTGCATATATCGTGCACCTTAGGCCTAGGCATTTCTGGACACCAGAAAACTATTTAACTGCTATTCCTTACAGATGACCATATCTTTTCCACTACTCCAGTCTCTGAACGGAAAAATAAATGAAGATATTAGAAAAATAAATGAAGATTTCGGTCTTCATAAAGGAGCAATGACACTGACCAACAAACTGCAGACTTGTAGGAGACAAAGAGAAACAAAGCCATATTGGAAAACATCTTAAGTTTCATACTCCAAGAAAGATATATGGGCACCACTGGATAAACATTTAATATCGTGCATGGGTACTGCACTCAAGAAACGCGTGGAACAGCTCTTAGAGCCCAATAGCATCAAGTTCCTGAAACCATGTAAAAGCGAATACATGGACTAACTTCCAATGCAAATACTCTCCTTGTTTTGATATCATCATTGATGAAAACACAAAATACAAACTGAAAACAAGCAGTGGTCACACAGAACAAGAACAGCAAATATAATCCACTTTAATCAAGAACTGTGTATAACTTGTATGTTTATCTAAGTGTCCTTTCAGAATTTCAGTTAAGACTTATTGTAAAAGTGCCTCTGAGAAGCCACTAACTTTTTTGCTTTTTACAGATTCTCTCTGCAAGGATTTGTAGATATTTGTCTCATCCTATTGGAAACCAAAGAAGCTGAATTTACCCTTTTTTAAAAACTTCTTTAACTTCTCTTATCGTTTAAAAAAAAAACAACAAAAAACCCCAACAACAAAAAACAACAGACTTCAGTAATAAACCAACTTCCCTAGGATAGAAAAAAATATCAGCAAAAAAAATGATTGTGTGCTGTTTGGAAGTGGTCCTGAGAAACCACAAACCATCAGTCCCTCAGGAGTTATAAGAGTTTAATAATAAAGGCTTAACACAGCCTCGATACCACATACCATTACAGTAATATGCTCCACAGACGAAGCCAAACGGGGAATACAATAATACATCGCAACATAAGGCTGTAATTTGGCACATCCTCATACAGAGACTCAAGCTCTGAGACCTGCATTGCTTTCTTGTATGCATGATCACTGTTAACTTTCTCATTCCATACCCCTACTCTTCATACACTCTGATGGACTCCTACAGAACTGCAAGCTGTATTTAATAACATTTAATGTAATTTCTACCTCTGGAGCTTGATCAGAGACCAGATATCCTGCAGAGCCCCATCACCTGGACTGGGAGCAGCAGTAACAGTAACAACAATAAAGAATGAAATTTTGATTCAGAGTCAGAATTAAAAGAAAGTTGTTTTGGTGTTGGTTTTTTTTTTTTTTTTTTTTTTTTTTGGTGCTGCTTTTTTACCGTGGAATTAGAAGACCACCCCTAAAGAAAAGGATCTGTCATTCGGCTGTCTCCCTTTTTCAGCTGAGTACTGAAAAGGATGGGATTAAAAACCCCAACAGCCATCAAAATTTATTTTCTATTCAAGATCGATAGGCTGTAACATGACATATACCAGAGAAGGTACATTTAATGCACAAAACTCTTCATAACTTAGTGACAAAAAAAGGCCAGTCATAACAAACTATCCTTATTTTTCACCTAGTCAGAAAATGAAGCTTACAAAAGCAGTGCCACTCTCAGAAAACATGCTACTGTTGGGATTCATTTTTCAAGAAGATCTGTCTCAGAACATGCCCTGGTCCAAAGTAAAAAATACTTGGAAAAAAAAAAATACCACTGTTATCATGACTATGGAATAGTCTGGATAATTCTTATACCCAAGGAATTGAAGGGAAGTAAATAATGTCAGTTCTATTTCACAGAGATCTTGCTTAGATACCCAAAGCATGAACATCCGTCCTCAGATTTGGTAAGACACAAGGACAACTTCATCTCCAAAATAATGGAGATACAATTCAGATTCAGATGATAAAATATCATGTCATAAACATGAGCCACCTTTAGCTAAGAAGCAGAAAAAGCAGCATGACAGAATCACTGAGAAGGCAAGCATCTTTTGTTGACAAAATGAGCAGCCTTTCTATTTTCCTATACAAACAAGAACAGGTATGTAACAGGAACGCTTTTAAACACCACACTATCATATTGCAGTCCTTTTATTTGAACTGGATCTTTGCTTCATTCTCCACTGACCCAGACAAAGCTGAAACATTCCTACCTGAGCACCGAAATAATAAGTTCAGCTACAGGCAAAGATCGAATCAAGTTTTACCATTGAAAATGGGAATGCAACAAAAATATGAGTATCTGAAAACTAAGAATTACATTAGAAACAGCAACAGTATATTCCCAGTAACAATCACACCTCTCTAGTACAACCACTAATAAGCTAACTGAAGGACATCAAGCAAACATAGAAAAAACATTTTACTAAAACTAGAAAATTAATTGCTAGATTTGCTGTGGTCACACTTGACTGAGAATGTTTTTCTTCAGTCTCATGCATTCACTGGATACATTACACTTTAATCCATGGGATGGTTTCCTACATCTCTGTCACAAGAGAAAAATTACTTTCTCCAGCTTTTTGTTGACACTCATCTGTAATCTACAGCTGCCACCTAACTTTTTCGCTCAGATTAATCAATTAACATCATTAAGTAAAATACAAAGTAACAGTTCCTCATCTAAACTTAGACTGACTTGCTCTGCTCCTATTCAGACCTAAAAAGCAGCCTCTGCACCCAAATGCTCAGCTGCTTCTTCCAAACATAACTGTCAGTCATTTTAATAAAATACATAGACAGATTTAATATCGATACCAATCTAATTGGACCTAATTGATTGGGCTAATAAATCAAGGAAACCTAGAAAAGTGCCCAAAGGTCCTAATTAAAATCAGGCTTCACAATTCTAACTGCTGTACAAAGAGAAAAATAAATCCTGTCCAGTATGTGTCTATTAAACACAAGAAGGAACATCCCAAAACCCCCCAATTAAGAACAGATAAATTTAGACACAAGATTTTAAGCAAGCATTCACACATAAAAAAGTGACAACTTTTGTAATTCGTACAATATTTTCTTTTTTTCAAACAGATGTCAAACATATTCCTCTACTTTCCCCAAACACAAGAGAAGGATATTTTATTAATTATTATCTTGTTGTTACATTACTGTATTATTCCCTGCCTGCATTTATAAGTTACTTGACAGGGTATCCTTCACTTCCTAATGTTTTATTTGCTGAAGATAGATTTAGGGAAGGCCTAAGTCATTTTTTTAGTCTAATGATAAATGCCATCCTATTAATTTATTAAGTATCCTACTTTTGCATTAATATTGTGTTCCCTCCCCCTGTTGGGTTTATTCCGCTTTACTAAGCTCTTTCTTCTCTAGTACAACTGATTTTCATACTTGTCCACCTTTTTCTGAACGCAGTGAGATGGGTCTGTGTTAAGAGCACTAGTCACTACAAGAACACCTTCTGTACCATGGCCTCCAGGACACCCCGAGTTACTCATAATCTTTATTCAATACTCAAGGCACTAATTATGACATCCCCTATGCACCACTTCACACAGCGTCAGTGAACGTCAGAGGAGACATATAGAACACCACTCTTGCTAGTGATCTCGGCTCCTACATATGTACTCTAAAAAACAATCACTAGTGTTCCCATGCTTAGGCACTACAAGAAGTTAAAATCTCAAGTGTTTAGTTTGAGCAGCATTACTCTAACATTTTCAATATCTAAGATGAGGAATATATAAAGACAACACACACAGAGCACAGGCATGCTTCCTAATCACAGGTCTGCAAGCGAATAGCAGTAAACACAAGGACAGCAAGTTTTGGCAAGCAAACCATCTGAAGAGTTTCAGTCCAGCACTCTGCAACTGATAGGAGACCCAGGTTCAAAGTTCAAACCTATTCCCTTTATGGGAAAGGAAAAGTCACTCAGCAACAGGACACATCTCCAGCGACAGGAAACATCTGATTGTAAAGAACACTTCCAAGAAACTCTAGATTTTCGACTTTAATAAGTTGTCTTAAAACAAGTCTGCACTACAGTGTTTGTGTTGTGTAAACCTGAATGCCTACCCTCTGTGCCCCTGGCTATATTTGTATCGGTACGGAGATGTGGGAACAGACTGGTGCTTGATTCACAGAGCATACCTGCAGGGGAAGATTCGCCCTCATTTGAGGATGTGTATCATTGTGAAATACCATTAAAATGGAAAAATTTCATTCTGATCTAAATATTAATTCACTAATGCACTGCATAAAGTTGAAAAGTTTCTGCATTTTTGCTCTAGCCAGCAGCTCTCTAAATACTACTCTCATTTATATAGTACCGACTTTTTAAGCATACAGCACTGAAGTAGGCCATGCAGGTTCTCTCTCCATTTCTATGTCTGACCCAAACCCACATCCTTTTTATTGACAGATGACTTCACAGCTGAGCTTAGAGTTGAACCCAAATTCCTTGGTCATCCACTCTGCCCAGACGTCAGATCCCTTTTTTGCTTCAGCCTGGAGCCAGCCAATTTCCACACCGAGAAGCTGGACACACAGCGACGAGGCTCAGGCACGAGCTCTGCCCCAGGGAGCGCAGACACAACTGGTTCAAAGCTTCTGCAAACTCACGGCCAAACTACAGCATGCCCAGTATGGGTAATCTTGCTACAGCCTGTGAAACCTGAACAAGTCCTTTGATGAAATCAAGTGTTTCTAATCTGTAAAAATAAACAAGCTCCTTTTTTTCCAAAGACCCTGGAAAAAAGGCTTGAGAGCTAAGAATGGATATAGCAAAGTATTACCACTTGTCTCAATAATTTTATGTGGCATACAGATCTACTGGTTACATTGTAAACTGCAAAGTAATTCTCTATCAGCTCTCACTTTCCTGTCATTTAATTGAAACTAAAACTCGCTTAGTGATACAGAACTTGAAAGATGTAGTAATATTTATTTAATTAATTTTTATGAATTTCAGGGAGCCTAACCAACTTTTGCACTTGCTGTTGTGCACATCACTCCTTTTCCATCAGGACGCTCATAATGCAGTAGCAAATTAACTAAGCAAGAAACAACACTCACGTTCCAAACACATGTATTTTTAAAATGTTCTGAGCATGCCAATTTTCTTTATTCTGCAATGAATGAACTGAATGAAAAGATGCAGTGTCCTACGCCAGCTGGCAAATGCTTAAGAGGATATTACATTGCTATTGTCTTCAGCAGTGCCCAAATAACCGTTTGGTAGCAGGAAGGGCTGGTATGTTTTGCTCATAAGGTCAGTATTTATTTGGATCTACCACATAATTTTGCAGTGCTGTGACCAACGAAACTCTGGGCACAAGGACAACATGATGCTTCGCTCCTAGCATCTGGCATGTGTAGCTACTCAGCGTCCGTCACAGCTCCCTATTCCAGGGGAAAGCCAACAGCACCAGCCTCGAGGGTTGCTCTTCCCAGATGAAATGGACAGTCCCCAAATGCAAAGGAGAAGGGGAGATCAAGGTGCTGCAGAAGTTCAATGACAATATACTCAGCTTTGAGAAACACAAATGTAGAGAAGGTACAGATCTACTATAAAGTCACAAAAACAAACAGGCCAAACTGTATCAATAAAGTTGGTGTCTGAGAGGTTCTTCTCTTGACAGAGAGAAATCCTTTAATTACTCCCAAGCAGAATCTCAGTATTTTAAGGAGCTCATTTCCTCCTAAGCCTAGTCTCGTATTGTGGTTTCAATTATTATGTAGCACTAAGTCAGTCATACACCCAAATCCCATAGTGGAACATGCAATAAATTACAAACACTAAAACTTCTCTCTTCTAAGCTTACAATCTGTGTGGCAAGACAGAAGGTGGATATTGGCAGTTGGGGAATTACACAGGAACTAATGTGAAAACGTGGGTCAGTATGATAGTACCAGCTATACAGTGTTTGTGCACTGAAATGTAAAGCGCTTGCTTTAGGTTCAGAATATTTATCATCTTCTGAATGCATATCTCTAGCTAATACTTCAGAATTAAAATAAATGTGTTAAAAATTCATAAAAGGGTCACTATTAAGTGCTTCCCAGATAATCTCAGTAACAAAACAACAGTGCAGCTGTTTTTAACAGCAGATTTGTACACTGGATGTATCCGGGGGCACTGGGGAAATTGGATGTAGACTTACCTCTGTATGACTGCTGGATCTAACTATTAGGGCTATTTATAAATAGACCAATTTAACCACTGACATGACTTAAGTCAGAAAACTACTGACTCAATGGTAAATCTTGTTATTCTATGCAGAATGTGTCTAATAATCATTAGTATAGCCATTAGTTCAAACAAGAACACTGAACAGGAGGGTTACAGATCACAATTTTTTTTCAATTAAAGCACCTAACAACACTCATTTGGACATAAACCCTTGAAAATACTCCAGTACATCATTTGCAAACTAACAGCCAGACTCAGCATAATATTTCGGTGATGCAAAACAGATGTAAACAAAAATTAATTGACCAATGCTCTCTGGTTGCTTTCAGTCACACTCAAAAAGGGGCAAATTGTACTTAAAGTATTTTTAAAAGTAATTTTAACCTAATAATATTTATTTCAACCATTAGAAAAGTGTAAATAGCATACTCCCTTCAGTTTTCTCGGTTAGTACTCACGCATGTAATTTTCACAAAACTTTTGGAATACCAAGCAATTTCCATGTCAAAAACACCTCAAAACTCGCAAACATTATTACTCTTTATTACATACTAGTAGCTTGAAGCTATGAAGGCGGCAAAATACCCTTAAATTTGTCCTTAAAAAAAGGGTCAGTTTCAAACTAAAGACAACTACGCTAAAATTTCTTGATTGGATTATCGCACAGCACTGGCACAAGTAAAATGAATTCTGTATTTTCACAGTGCAAACAAAATATGTATTATAAACTTAGATATAAGACACAAAATGTTAATAATTAGAAACAAATTGCTTTACTCTTGTAGTATTTTTATTAAATATGGACATCGGCTTTTAACTTTAACAAAGCATAGTCTAAGGATTGTATTAGTGACAGTGTTTTAAACTTACATATACTCACACAACTGTCAGAGGGCTCTGGAAGACTGATACACATTATCTTTGTTTTACATAAATAAAGATACCTACATGCAATTAATGGCAATTAGGACAACACCTATTTTAATAGCCTGGTCTTGCTTTTATGCCTGCTGGAGCCATTTGACCATTTTCTTCTCCCTCTCCCTAGTATGGAAAATCTTTTTCTGTTGTGTTAGCTTTTCCGAGCTAGCTCTCAGAAACCTCTCCTTCCTCAAAAGCAGAAATATAAATACTTCCATCAGGAAACTCACATTTTTGAGTTTGTTTGAAAATGATCTACTACTTATGATATTAAGCCAGTGGCCAAAAGCCTCCTAAAATCTTAAAGCACACATCATCTAGCCCAGCTGCCAAAATAACTGCCCACAAGTTCATATGTACAACTTTGTAGTGACACTTCTCATGTCTCCTGTGTCTGCCCAAACACAAATGACAAGGAGTAACGTACAAGAAAAGTGTATGAGCATAAAGTATCTCCTGAACACAAGTGCTTTACGGGCATCTTCTCTAGAAAACGGCAATGTTCTACTTTCTTTTGCATTACAAGGACCAGACCATTTATTAACATGAAAGGTGATACTGAACAGAAAGTCTATTGGATCCATTTTTCACTTATGTTCTTCACAGTTTGGGGCCGGGGGGAAGTTTGAGGGGTTTTGGTTGGTTTTTAACAGGATCATCACAATCTGAAGAGGTTTCTGTCCCATCAAATCCTAAGACTCATTAAGTTTCCAAAACATGCACTAAAATTTGGATTTGAGAGGTCCCACAGAGTACATGATTTTATAGGTAGTAGATATACACAGAGAGATACCAAGCATACATTCTTTCAAAGCCAAATATCTTGAAGAGAAGCTTGTGTGCCTTCAGCTTGTCTTCACCTTCCAGCCACACTAAGTGATCTACAAAGGGCATTACATCTACACAAAAGCCTTGCATCATCCTAAACCAAACACTGACACACACAAATCTGAAATAAAGACGTTCCAGAATTCATCTGTGCTTTCTAGAAGGATACAGAAAACAAATGCTGTTCTGTTCCCAGAGTACCTGATTGACTATGAAAGCTCCCATACTCAGAGGAAAAAACACAAACAAAAAAGCCCGAAAACAAAAAACCAAAACCACAGTAACTTTGAACAGTGCATGCACAAGTTCTCATTTCCTATTATTTTCTTTTACAGAAGTATTTGATTTGATGAAAAAAAAAAGCGTTCTTCAAAACATACTAGAAAGCCCTCAGAGATGGACTAAATACTGTCAGTAGTGCCTCATTTCCATGTGCAGAAATTGCAGGACAATGAAAAATTTATTCAAATAGCAGAAGCAGAAGTTGATCATCACACCACCCAGCCACTAGTCAAATGCAGCTGGAGACAATCTAAAGAAAAAGTGTTCCTCATATCACACCACATACAAAAATACAATGAATCCCTTTAAATTAGCACTTGGCAAAGAAACAAGCCAGTGAGAAAAGAAACTTCAAGTCACCCAGAAGGTTAAATGGAATTAAACTGTTGAGCACCTAACTAAATTATTTCAAAAAGCAAGCAAGCCCTCTTTAAAAAAATAACTCATAGTTTCCAAGTCAGCAGTGGCTAAAAGCACAACCAAGATGCCACTTCCCCAAGGGGGGAAAGGACTAAAAAAAGAGGACAGTCTCACCTCCAGTTATAAGAACATTTACTGTTCAAGGGTAAATTGTATTGAGAAGATCCTGTCTATCAGAAATGATGCTTACAATGATACAAATCTCACGTGCAAAACAAAAATAGGCAATAAATTACCAGAGAACTTCATGCAGATGAATGGTGTGACCAGACTCATCTGCTATACTGCATCTGAAAATCTTGGGTGATTCTACTTGTGAAAGCCACAAAGTCTCTTGCATGTTTGCAACAAGCAAATGTAATAGATAACATTATCATCATTAATGCTGGAACAATATTGAAGGAAAGAAACTAAAAATATGGAAGTTCAGTAGAAAGGTAATTACTGATGCAACTCCTATTGTTTGGCCACACATTCACACTCATTTTTCTCAGATATGCCACAATGCAGTATGCAACAATCTGCCTTGTTCAGTTATGCCTCAAACACCCATATTAGCTTTGCTCTTTTGTGTGGCCATGTAGACTTTCAGAGGACTTGCAGGGCCTTTGGGAAAAAACAAAACACAAACCCACCCCTAAAACACAAAGCAAAAAACAACGCAGATCAGTGGAATACCTTAATCAAAATATCAAGACAAGAGAACAGCTTGCTTAAAAAAAGTAATCTCGCATCCAGCAGTACCAGCATCACTGAAACATCAAATGATTTTGATGATCATGTGAAAATGCCAACTCTATTTCATCAAAAGCTGAAACTTCAGAAATTGAGAGCTGCCAAGAGCAACTCCTATTCTTAAATTAATTCAATTTCCGCAAAGAAAACCCACTGTAATCTCAGAAAGACAAACCTTCCACAGTGCTCCATGACAGACCCCATTCCTTATTAGCATTTCCAGCCACCTGCTGGAAAGTATGCTCCCAGCCAGGATTTCACAGGCTCACTGGGATTCAAAAATTTTAGAGTTCCGCCATTTCTGAATTACTCCACTAGCAGAACTCCTTATAAAAGACAACAGTCATTTTATTAAACTTATTCTAAAACAGCTGCCTCATCTAACACAACTTCATTTGACTGGCAAAAAAAACCCAACAGCTTGGTGTTGGCAGGTCTGGGATCAATTCAGAAACAGAAAACGGCCTGTTCTTGGTTTGTGACAAGCCATCAACGTAGGCAACTTTTTGGCCATAAGTTTGACTGTGAAATTGCCTGCACAACTGAACAGATGATGGGGGAAGAGAGGAGAGGATTAAATGGAGACAGCAATGAGTAGGGTACTCCATAAATAAAGAATATGCAGAAGTCTGAGACACCAGTTCACGAAACACAAAGGACTGGTGGTCATTCAGAGAAAGTGAACCATTTGTTTCTAAATGGCTTAAGCTGTTGGTTTTTAAAGTCAGAGTTTGGTTGTACAGGAAGGGGTTCTTTTGGTTTTGTGAGGTTTTTAATAAAAGAGCATCTTTCTCAGGCTGGATAACCTTGACATTCTTTCTAAACCATACTAAAACAAACATGCCCACTAATTCTCCCAAACCAAATCAAGTAATAGCAACACTAACCATAACAGACACTATTCAATGCGACACACAAAGCCGAGCTTCTCAAGGCCAAGGACTCCATATGGAGAAATGAGAGCCAAAAAGCAGGATTTAGGGCCAACTTCAAAATTGCACATATGGAGGAGAACTGCAACCACCTTAAGATCCTCACTGCATCCAAGCAGGCAGTTATCACCAGCTCCAGGCCCACAGACACTTGAGAGAAGGAAATGAGATTTATCAGTTGCAGCAGACCACTTTCCCACAGCTGGTTTTAATTAAGCTAATTTGGTGGTAGTGACTAACAGCAAGCAGAGCCTTCTCAAATCACTTTGCAAGTGTTTTTGACAGCACTTCACCATCTGTGCTGACGAGGAATACTGGATAGTAACTAGGATGTTATTCTGCAGTTCTGTCTGAGGGACAGTATTTAAGAGTGGTGTATCCACTCCCCTTAAATATCACCAACAACCACTGCTTAAAGGTAACCAGAGCCACTGCTTACAGGTAACCGGGTGTGGGGAGAAGATGCAGAACTTGAAGAAAGGTACTAAACTCCCCTGAGAAAACCACTCCTGAAAAGGCAGCAGGATCACTTGCCAGAACCCTTTTATACCTTGGCTATACCCACGCTACATGAAACTTATTAATGATCATGTGGATATTGAACAGATTTCAGAGCCATAAGAAGCAGAACAGGCTATATAATTCCTAGGCTAGTTGTGCAGTCAGCTCCTCTAGGCCAGTTTTTCTTTTGTGGATACATACAGAATAGGATAGCTTTACCATGAAGAAATGCTTTGGGTTACACCATGATCTTAGAACAACCCTGGGCATGGCTAGACCGTGCAAATTTAAGACCCATTTCCAGACACACATAAGGGGTGGAAATGGGTCTATCAAGGGAGTAGTTTTAACAACATCTAACTAGATGGAAGTTTTTCTAAGGTAAATCTGTGTCCAGCAGTTGGAATCAGAGAGACTAATGGCATCAGTACCAGCATTGGTACGTAAGACTGACACACGTAAGGAACAGAGCTATCAGTAAACATAAGTTAAAAACATGCCAACAGAAAGTATAGCTTTCTGCTGGAACATTTAGTACTTACCCAGACCTGGCCTGTCTGGTTCAGTCAAGATATGAATTTCAGATACAAAAATCTCTAGTTCAGATTAAAACATGCAACCTAGCCAGCTCACCACAAGTGCAAGCTGAGGTATTAATGCTACTGATGATAAAGCCAGCAAAATCACAGAACCAAGCCTTAAGTCACAACCAAGGCAAAGGAAACAAAGCAAATTGCAGAACTGTATGTCTGGGCTTCAGGAGAGCAGAGTTCAGCCTATTCAGGGACCTGCTTCAGAGAAACCTATAGGATATGGGCCTGGAAAGAAGATGGGTGCAGGAGAGTTGGTTGATTTTGAAGGATGGCCTCTTCCAAGCTCAAGAATCGTCCAGCCCAATGTGCAGGAAATCAATCAAATGCACCAGGAGTCCTGCATGGATGAACAAAGAGCTTCTGATAAAACTTAAAAATAAAAAGAATGCATACAAGAGGTGGGAACAGGGTGAAGTGAGCTAGGACGAATATAGAGACACTGCCCTAGGGTGCAATGACAGGCTTGGGGAGGTCAAAGCCTGCCTGGAGTTGAAAATCATGAGGGACATGAAGGACAACAAGAAGAGCTTCTACAGGTAATTCAATATGAAAAGGAAGCCTAGGGAAAATGTGGGCCTCCTGCTGACAAAAAATATGGAAAAGGCCTGGAGAAATGGGCAGACAGATCTCATAAGTTCAGTAAAGGGAAATGCAAAGTCCTGCTCTTGGCAGGAATAACTCTATGCCGTACAGGCTGAGTGCCAACCTACTGGAAAATAGCTTTGCAGAGAAGGACCTGGGAGTCCTGGTGGAGCAGCTGAACTGAGCCAGCATTGCGCCCTTGCGGCAATGGCAGCCAACAGCATCCCAGGCTGCCAGCAGGACAAGGAAGGGGATCCTTCCCCTCAGCTCAGCACTGGGGAAGCACTGCTGGAGGGCTGGGTCCAGTGCTGGGCTCCCCACTACAAGAGAGACATGTTGGAGCAAGTCCAGCAAACTAAGATGATTAAAGGATTGGAGCATCTGCCATATGAGAGGCTGAGAGAGCTGGGATTGTTTAGCCTTGAGCAGAAAAGGCTCAGGAGAATCTTAGTAGTGTAACCTGATGGGAAGGAATAAAGAAGGCAGAGTTGGACTCAGGTGCCCAGTGAAAGGACAAGAGGCAATGGGAACAAACTGAAAAGCAGAAAATTCTATTTGGATGTAAGAAAAAATAACCAATTGTATTATGAAGGTGAAGAAGATCCCCAGAAGTGCCTTCTAGTCTCAACTATTCTGTGAAACACCCTTGTTCTAAATCAGCATTGCTCTCAGGGTTCTAGTGCAAGTGCTTCCCCTCACATTAGACTGATTCAGAATGAATTAAATGCAGAGGAGTCAACTGCAAAAAAGACAAACCTCCCAGTCTGCCAGTAATGCTATGCCAGGCAGGAAATCCTAACAACACATTTCAAAGTGAGAACTGAATCTATCCTGAGTTGAGCACAGGATAAACCTAATAACTATAAGGTTAGGGTTCATTTACAAAGAATTTCCTTCTCAGGATAATGAAATATATTGTTATGGTTACCATTTGAGTCCAGGAGTGAAAATCCAAGAACGATCCTGTTGAGGTCATGACTATTACCCGTAATAAACTGTTCTTTACTACTGGCTCTCACAAGAAGATCAGCCACTCAAACACAACAGTGTGCAAACTGGAGTGTTCTGGCCAGGAATTACCCGAGTTAGCTCACAGCATCCAGGCAGTTTCTCTGCAGTTGTTCCATATAGTCAACATGACTGAAGTGTCCTGCACTGACAAATTCCCCCATCAAATTTCACTGATCAGAAGATTTCAAGCAGATGGAGTATTAACGCCCCACATTCTGCTAGTGAAAATTCAAAACAGTGATGCCACAGAAGGCACAGGTTCACAACACAGCCCCAAACAGCCCCTGAACTCATTCCCCCATGTCCCTTCCTTTGAGCCATCACAAGGACTCGCCTCGTTCAAAGGTCAAACTGGTAAAATGCCTTTCCCTTTTGGTCTTCTGCTGGTTTAGAGTAGGCTAGCATCATCTGCCACACAATCAGTCAAACTGAAAAAGTTGGCTCAAGGTAAGCAGTAGAAACACGGGTTAGTGTTGAAGCTCAAAGAACATGAGTGATTTTTCAAAACAAATTTATAACCAGTGCTAGCAGTGTTTCCTGTAGCAAATGCCCAAAAGCACACAAATACCTTTCTTTTCACTCCTCCTCCATCTTAGCTCAACCTCTACCAGACATCTCTTCTGTTTTCTGCTCCCACCTGACTCCATGAGTAAAAGCTACCCTAGCATGCCAGAAACATGCAGAAGAATGAAGACAGATTGGAGAAACAGTTATCAGGGGGGCCTACAAATAAATTTAGTTCAAGCTTCTCTACATAAGGTCTTCTCCCAATGCAATCACACTGTAGTACCAGTAAAATTATCCATGTGGACAAAACATAATGAAAGGTAGACTCAGCAGCTGAAGAACTTGGGGCTTCAATGAGTTTGCTACTATATCTACTATTTCTTGTACCTACAGAATCACAGAATCACTAAGGTTGGAA
>NW_010515795.1:0-1458 GCF_000687285.1 Phaethon lepturus
CGAGGGGCTGGGGGTGTGCTGGGCTGTGGGCGCAGTGTGGTTAGCACGAAACTACCCCAGCACGTATTTGGGGTGTTCAGCACGCTGGCGCTGATGAAGGAGATGGCTGCAGAGCACGGAGTTCAATGATTACACTTGGTTAAGCTTAATGATTAAAAGCAGCGCGGGTGAGTGTGACGGGGTGAGAGGGCAGTTACCGTCCACTGTGGCAGGGGTGCGTGAGCCCATGCGTGTCTGGGTGACGCGCACGCGTGTGTGTGTGCGCCTGTATCTCCCCAATCCAACCCGTCTTGGGCCTGGCAGGGGAAACTGGGTGTCAGATACTGAGGGAGGTACGCGTATGAAAACACAGAAATGGCAGCTTTCAGAGTTGTTTAATCTTAGAAACTAACTAAGTAGGTAATAATTTAGAGGATGTGGTTAAGGTAATGTTTGGCAAAAGGATTTGCACTGTAAGATAGATATCCATGTGGTGAATGGCCAACTGCCCTAAGACAGACTATGACATCCTTCTTATAAATTACCTGATAAGATTTTCTCAAAGGCAATTTACCCGTTAAAATTTTGCATTGAGCACCATCGCCTCTTTTTCAGCAAGTTTACATAAGTGCCCTTTGATCCTTTGTCAAGAAGCAGCTGATACAGGATAAAAAAGGCAATGCAGGGTCATCTTTGTTACATTGGTGTTCGTTGCCTATTTTATATTTTTCTGGTTTTATTTTAATATAAAAATACAAATAATTCTAAAAATATAATTAAAAACTTCTCAAATCTGCCCGAATGAAGAGATACAGAACCAGTAGAGCGGAACTTGCTTTCTTATTGGTGTTTGATGTTATTGCTTGGCACCTGTATTAGTGAAAATTGCTTATATGTCTTAAGCTGAATGTTAAACAGCACCCAGTAAGGATAAATTTCTTTAAGTCAGCGGCCCTGTATAACAGTCAGAAGTCCTAAAATGGATGGATAGGGAGACCTGTGGGCCACTGACCTTGATTTCTAGGTCATGGCACTATTCAAAAAGGGCAGGTAGGATTGCCTGCACAGTTAGGGCCTAGAGAAGGGTCTAGAGCACAAGTCCTATGAGGAGCGGCTGAGGCAACTGGGGTTGTTCAGTCTGGAGAAGAGGAGGTTGAGGGGAGCCCTTATCGCTCTCTACAACTACCTGAAAGGGGGTTGTGGTGAGATGGGTGTTGGACTCTTCTCTCTAGTAACAAGTGATGGGATGAAAAGAAACAGCCTCAAGTTGCGCCAGGGGAGGTTTAGACTGGATATTAGGAAAAATTTCTTCACTGAAATCGTTGTCAAGCATTGGAACAGTCTGCCCAGGGAAGTGGTGGAGTCACCATCCCTGGAGGTATTTAAAAGGTGTGTAGATGTGGTGCTTAGGGACATGGCTTAGTGGTGTTGGCAGTGTTAGGTTAACAGTTGGGGTCTTTTCCAACCTAAATAATTCTA
>NW_010515795.1:1489-12955 GCF_000687285.1 Phaethon lepturus
ATTCCTGAACAGAATAATGAAGAAGTCAATACAACGGTTATGTTTTAAGAACTAAGGAAGGAGAATATAATACATGCTAGCGAGCATAGTTTTGCTATCGGAGTCTGTCAAACAAATGTGGTTTGATGTGCTGAGCATGATAAATTTGTTTGCTGAAAGCAATATGGTTAGATCTTTGTAAAGCATTGTGACTTCTCAGATGGAAGTTATTTGGCCTTAGGGCAGGGACACCTGGATGAAGTTTCATGGTCAGACTTATCTTTTAAGGGTCTTTTCTGGCCTTGCTTCTCACTTGCAGCTTTCTCCTCCTGTGGATGTAGATTGCCACAGACTGAAATTATCTTGTTCATGTGGGCAAATACCTGAAGAGAGGGTGTACAGAAGACAGAGCCAGACTCTTTTCAGGGGTGCCCAGTGACAGAAGAAGAGGCCATGGGCACAAACTGAAACACAGGAGGTACCTTCTGAACATTAGGAAACTTCTTTAATGTGAGGGTGACTGAGCACTGGCACAGAGTGGGTTGTGGGGTCTCCGTCCTTGGATATATTCAAAAGCCATCTGGAGATGGTCCTGGTCTGCTAGCTCCAGATGGACCTGCTTGAGCAGGGTTGTTGGACCAGGTGCCCTCCAGAGGTCCCTTCCAATCTCAACCAGTCTGTGATTCTATGGGATTATACAAAGATGCAAATCTCTGAAGACTCAACATCAGGCCCTAATGTTTGGATGTCAAGTATCTGTTGTTCTGTTGTGGATGATAAAACATGAAGCAGTTCAAATTTGTGTAATCCTCTTTAATATGCAGAATTTTATTTTCTTTCTTTTTTTTAAATTCACTTTAAGCGATAACAGGTTGTATGTGATACCAGTGTAGTATTGTAATGCCTCTGAAGTGCCAGATGGTTACCAGCATTCAGTGTGCTCTGCAGGATGACAGCCGGGTAAGTTCTTTGGGAAAAAGACTGAGTATAAGAGAGAAAGTAGATACAAGATGCTCTTTCAGAGGACATGCTGAAGAGAAAACAAAGAGGACAGAACTGAGGAAGAGGCCAGGCTTCCAAGAAAAAACATAGCTTGCCGCTCTGACAGGGTGAAGATGTAGTTCTGGTTCTGAGGTTTACTGAGGAAGGAGTTTATGGAGACCTTAAAAATATTATTAAGAAGTTAGTGTATATGCTTCCTGAGTTAGAATCTATCTCCTGTTTCAGAGACATATTATTAGGTCAATTAATAAATATCCAGTTGCTTTCAGCACCTTTGGTTTTGGTTGCCAAACCTAAGACTTACGGAAACAGATACTTTTCATATATTTACTTTAGTTGAAGAAGTTGAAGGAGACGGTTAACGGATTTAAAACGTAGCTATTAAGGCAAATGCCAATTCGTCCTCTCTAAATACTGTGAGAGCATAAAAGAATCATACAGCATACCCTAGTATGTTTTCTTTAGTCTCTTCCATTGTAAACCAGTGTTATGTCAGTGGGATGCAAAATGATTTCCAAAAGGTATGTGATCAGTGTCGCCATCCCCTGGCTGTTTTGTTGAAGCAATAATCCCAGGTACCATTGACTGTTCTAACCTGTGTCAGTGGCTGGTATGGCACAAACATCATCTTGTTTTGCCCACATCAAAAATAATGAGAAGAGCAAAAAAGCATGATTGGTGAAGAAAAGGATGAAGAATTTGGAATTACTTGGTGTAGAAGCCAAAAAGGAGACCTAAATTTTAAAGCACGTAAAATTTGGTTACAGAGAATTTGGCTACAAAGTTGAAGGAAAAGCTGTTCTCTGAGTTGGCTTTGAAGAGGTCAAAACTAGACGTCTTAAATTGCAACAAGGGAGGTGTAAATTTTAGATAAAAGAAAGAAAAATCTTTTTAATGCTAAAGAAACACCAGAGATTATTTTGGGATCTTGTGGAATCCCAGTTAGGAAGGTTAAGCAGGTCTTTCCTTAGGAATGTAGAAACAGTTTTTCCTACTGCATGCAAGCAGAAGGCAATTTTGCAAGTTATGTATTTCTCTGATTCGAAAACTTTAGTGCAGTATAAAATCACCTTTGAACTTCAGGAATGTTGCACTGACTGCTATTCAAATCTCACACTTTTAAAAAAATGTGGCTGGGTCAATTAACATTATTTTAAAATGTCTAATATTGTAATGGTTTTGTCTAACACTTTATTCAGATTACATTCTCACTTCATCTAGACAAATTAAGAAAAAAACCCAGTTGATTCCTGGAAACCTGGCCTGGAGAAGGCATAAAACTATTTTAGCAATATGCTTTTTTTACAGTTATGGTGAAAAATAATTTTAACGCTGTTTTTTTTCTTTTGCATATATGCCAGCTTTATTCAGAGCTTTTACTTTCTTTTTTTTATTCTTAATTATCTTTGCTTCTGAGATGTTGAATGAAGACTAAAAATTGTCTCTGAATACAGCTATTTTGATTCTTAAGATAGCAGATAGTGTTGGAAATTAAAGCATAACTTTTGTATATTTGAGTGAATTAAGGCATAATTATGTGTTGCCTTCTTCACTACTATACTTATTTCATTACTAGAAAATATGCTGTTGTGACATCCCAAAAAATACTGAAAGCAGTAAAAAAAAATTTCCAGGCCATAGATGGTAGATGCTAAGCTCTGTGTAACAGGAGTTTCACTATGGAAGATCTGACTAACTCACTTGCCAAGAGTAAAGCATGAACAGAAGATCAGCACTTTCTTGCTCCGTTCTACTCCTACCCCTAAAAGGTTAATAGAGTAGTAATTTTAAGGTAAATGCATGTGCTTGAGATTCCTGTTTGTGAAACAACAGAAACTCTGAGACGTCAGGGCTGGGGTGAGACAGGAGGTCCTAAGCCCCAGTCACAGAGTGGCAGTAATTCCTAGGTGGCTGCTGTAGGCAGCCTTAAAGAGACTCAAGGGGGTCTTAATGTGGGTAACTACACTCAAATTATTAAAAAGGTGCCTTATTAGCTCTAAGTTATGCATAATGCGGATTATGAAAGGCTGCTGCTTCTTTCATGGATGTACGGGGAAAAAAGGCTTCCCAGAAGGACAGGTTGAGAGCATTGGGGTTGTTCAGCCTGGAGAAGAGGAGGCTCCGGAGAGACCTTATTGCAGCCTTGCAGTACTTAAAGGGGGCCTATAAGAAAGATGGAGACAGACTTTTTAGCAGGGCCTGTAGTGATAGGACAAAGGGGTAATGGCTTTGAACTGAAATAGGGTAGATTCCGACTAGATATAAGGAAGAAATTTTCCACAAGGAAGGTGGTGAAACACTGGCACAGGTTGCCCAGAGCAGTGGTAGATGCCCCATCCCTGGAAACATTAAAGGTGAGGTTTTGACATTAAAGGATGGGGCTTTGAGCAACCTGATCTAGTTGAAGATGTCCCTGCTCACTGCAGGGGGCGTTGGACTGGGTGACCTTTAAAGGTCCCTTCCAACCCAAACTATTCTGTGATTCTATGATACTGTCACAATGTTGGTTTAAAATGCTGTTGTGAAGCAAGCTATCTTGATATTGTAACCAGTTTCAAATTCTACTGTGATTTTTGACAGGAAGAACCTTTTCAGTGGTTTTTTTTTTTCCCACCATAGCACTGCTGGACAGTAGATGAGCTCTTCAAAGAGACTGCTAGTGAACTGAATCCAGTTTCTTTTATGTATTAGAGTTGTTATTGTGTACTGTTTTTATTTGTTTAGTCTTCCTCTGCTCCATTTGTGGAATGTTATTCATTTCTCAGTATTAGGAACACAGCCTAAAAAAGGTTCTTGAGACTTGGATTCATTTGGTAAGCCACATTGAGATAATTGTCTGGTTAGCAACAGATTAGCATTTTACAGCCCTGCTTATTATTGTAAGATTTACTGGCAGCTCTTACAAACATCCTGCAGATCCACCTCTGATCTTTCTGCAGTCTATTAGAATATTTTATTTTCAGCTCTAGGCTTCTGTTTTAAATAGGACCATCTCATTCCAAAACTGGGTCCTGGTTTCATGCTGCTCTTTTTTTTCCAATCAAAGCTTATTCAAGCAAATCCATGTTCCTCATGGGTATTCATCCCCTTGGGCATCACTGAATCAACAGAAGTTTGCAGCAGCACAGGGCAGCTTTTCAAAGCCAGGCAGCTTTTATTTGTCATCCGTAATGAGGTATTTGAGCATGTCCTTGAGTGACAATAGAGAAGTGAAAGTCTTGCAGTTGTTGTCATGCTAGGTGCATCTCTGATTCTCCGATCCCGTAAGAACCACGTCCTTCTGAACGGGGTAGCAAAGCTCTTATCACACTGTCCATTTTTTTGTCTGAACCTGCAGTCACATCTTTTTCACATACTTGTTCGCAAGCGGTTGTTAAAAATACATGTGGCAGTGTTGATATTGCCATGTACCTTTAGAAGAATCCAAGCTTTGATACTTGCTCATGTTTTGACTGTTCTTAAGTGGTTATTCGTAGTAGCCCAGGTACTGTGCTCCCTTCTTCATATCATCCTGCAGTGATTTGATATAAAAATCAATAGATGACCTGAATCCTGCACAACTTCTATGACAGTAATACAGAATTTCTCTGTATTACATTACAGTAATACAGAGTTTCTCTGTACTACATGAAACAACTCCCAGTCCTTTATCGTTCATACAGTTCTTCTTTTATGGCAAGGGATTTGTAGTACAGAATGTTTGTGTTACTTTCCTGATCTCCCACTTCTTTGTTAATGGCATTGTAAAGGAGTCACAATAAAACATTGCTGCATCCTAAACAACTGATTTTGGTTTAATAAGTGCTGTTCTTTGACAAAAAAGACTATCCTATGGCATCTGTGCATATGGATATATGAATAATATATAAAGTATCCTAATTTAGAGCAGTCCTTTACTAGACAGCAAAAGTTAAGGAAATACCTTAACTAGTAATGCATTACTTTAGGCCATCTGTTTTCATTTCTAGTTACATCATTATAACAATACATTATCACGGTGTCTCCACAGAACTTTTTGGAATCTGTCAAGTGTGTTTTTATTGTGTGTTGCTCTTCTTTTTGCTGTAGAGAGATACATGCAGGTAGGAAAACAAACACAAAGAGCATTATTTAGAGTGAACTTTCATTTTTAGATTTGTGTGTCATCTTTCAGTTCCTAGAGTTATATTTGTATCTGATGCCTTCTGTATTTTCTTACTTGAGGATTATACTGCACTTGAATTTTCTTTTTTTTGTGTGTGTGTAAAATGACAGCAAAAATAAAGCCTGAGTTTAATTAGAAGATCAGAATTTTCTGTAAATGTCTGGCTGTTGAAGAGGCTATGACTGGCATTGCTTTACAGGGGATTTTGAGTTACTGATGTAAAATACAGTAATGTGAAATGCATTATGACTGTCAGACAAATTTATTGATTTTATGTTTGTTAAGATTTTATAACTGTTGGGGTCAGTTTCATTTACATACAGATGCTTGTATGCTTAACTGTTATTGCCAAGAGATGGATAAGAATATTTTGAGTCCTGAACCTGTTCTTCTTAAAAAAGATATGTGTGCTTGCCAATACAAAGTAGTATAATAACATAATTTCATAATGTCAGATTGTTTTATGTGAATGTATGCTTTTCCTGTGAAAATAAAAATCAGAATGATTCATGCAGAGTAAGTTAAATCAAGACCAAATTTAGCAAATTCTTAGTTAAGTCAATTAAGATACAGTACTGTACTTTCACTTCTTTAGTGAAACCAAATAGGCTTATGTAGGGTTTTGTGTAGATTGTGAGGTTATAGAATAAAAAATGACTTCCTGAACTGAGTATAATGTTTTATGAGCTATATTTTAATTGAATGCTCTCATTCCTTAAAAAAAAAAGACAAAAAAATAGTTGTCTTAGTTTGAAAGGTTGACTGTTATGGAATTCCAACTTCTTTTTTAGGTTTGTAGGTGGAGAGCTGAATATCTGTTACAATGCTGTAGATCGTCATGTGGAGAATGGACGAGGAGACCAAATTGCCATCATTTATGACAGTCCTGTAACAAATACCAAAGAGAAAATAACATATAAGGAACTTCTTGGACAGGTATGTTTGAGAATAACCTTGTTACTGAAAATGGACAGTAAATATTGCACAGCAGGTAGGTACTAGAGAGGTAGAAATGGTCTACCTTGCTAGTTTATTCCTTTTGTTGTGCTCAGTATTGATTTATAAGCTTCACTACTTGTACCCAATTATACTGCATCTAAGAGGTTTTGATATTCCTCTACTTCTTCTTTTTCTTCTGCAGTTTAATACTCTTTTTCCTGGTTGGTTAAATTTCCAACTTTTCTCATTGAATTTCTTTTTTGCTTTAACAGGTCTTATTTCATATTTAAAAGGTAAAGCAAAGTATTAGTATATATTATACGTATATATAATATATATATTATATAATTGAGCATAAAGCCAAATTAAATTTGACAGGGAAGAGCTCTAAAAAGAGTTGCATTAACTGTCCCATTGTAGGTTGTAGTGTGGGTGCTGGTGGCTCGGCACTAGTTTTCTGTCTGGAGGTCTGTGGATTTGGACTTCCCCATGGGCTGAGGTAGCTTACCCCCAGCTGGGGTCTTTAATATCCCGTTCTGCATCAGCCCATTCAGATTTACTCGGTGCCTGACCGCGGATTGTTGCCACCATGGGTATTTGCAGTCTGCCCCATTCAAGGTTCTCTGCTCTCACAGCCGTCAGCTGGTTTCCCCTCACGCTGCTCCTCTGTTTAACTGGCTTTTTTCTTCCAGTTATATGCAGCAGTTGCACTTAAAACACTGAGTGCAAAGAAATGTTGGAGTCAGACTCATATTCTTCCTTAATGTATTTCAGTATGCAAGATGCATTACAGTGAATGGAACACACTCATTCTGCTGCAGGTGTGCACTGGAGTAATGTGAACCTATGGTTTAAAATGTGAAATGAGGTTCACAATACAGTAATTCAGCTTGTGAAGGTTTTATGCCACTGTTGCAGGAAAAGAGACGTCATACAGCTACAAAAAATGATAAACCTGTACTGCACTCTACATTTTAAGGAAAATACAGAAAACATTTACTGCTAACCAGTTTTCTGTTGATTTACCAAGTCCAAAAAAGAACTTGGGAATGACCATACGGTATGCTGGAGCTAGAACAACTAGCTTCAGTGTTTTAAGAAAACAGGAGACGTTTGAAAGTACCAGCTCCTTACATAATTTTATTTATTATTTTATAGAGATATATATTATATATAAAATTATAATTTTACATATACAATTTTCTGTCATATGCCATGTATAAATATAATATATACATAATATATACATATTGTAATGTATGTATTGTGTATGTATATACACATATATATACATATGCACATATACAATGTGTATATGAAATCAATTTATATATACATATGCATAAAAAATACATGTTTTATTTTAATGAAGGAATACAACATTTTAATGTAAATTACGCTAAGTGGACTCTCTCTGTAGAAATTTCCTTTGAAAAGCACTTGAAAAGTAGCCTTTGTTTTGCTTTTTAAGCTTGGTGTTGGTATTAAGTCTCCTAAGTTTGTGTATCTGCATTCTCTGTAAGTGTATGAAATGTTTTAGGGTATGGCAGATTTTTGCAGAATGAGAAAGTTTTGCTAGTAGACGTACACATCCTCTCCTACACATTTCATCTTACAGCAGCATTACCAAACCAAATGGAAGAACTGGTTTAAGTTTTCTGGGGGGATGTAGCAGAACTCATTCAGAAGTTCATTATAATCTTCCTGGTAGCTGAGTCCTTATCTAAATACTGGCTTTGAATTCTTTACAGTTTGCCCTTTTACTTAATCAAAAGGGAATATAAGTGCAAGGCAGGATTTGAGATTATTATCTTGTCTGTTGAAGCTGCCTGATCCATTTTGTGGAATAAATTTAACTTGGTTTACCTGGTAACTTTTGGAGACCCGATAACAAAGGAATTCGCAAAGAGTTTTGCTGAAAATGTGAAAGGCTGGTGTATTTTGTGTCATAGATGTTGTAGGGTCGAGGACGGACTTTGAGAAAAGGCCTGCCAAACCACTGTGGAGTATGGGTGATGACGTTTGGTTCACAGCCCTCAGTCACTACTTGTCGCTATGTTCTCAGTCTCCTCAGTGTAAGCTAAAAGTACTATATCCTGTTGTTTTGAAACAGACTTTGAGTACTCTGCATGTTTCATTATAGATCAGTATGGGTGCTGATCAGACATAAGACCAAAGCTGATGAACCTCCTGGTGGGGAAAGAAGCCTTTTGCCTTCTTTCCTGAGTTCCTGTCCCAACTTAAAATAGCCTGACAGTGTGTCTCTGTGTGCAGACTGTTGTTTGGTCTGTCCATATCCCATGGATGTTTAGTAGTCTGTCTGTCCAACAAGTTGATAGTGTAATGAGGATGACATTTCAGAGAGGTTGCCTGTTCAAAATGTCTCTACAGTAGATCAGCACTTGAAGTGGTGGAGTTCTTTCTGGCTCTTGGTAATAAAAGTGGAGTTTATAGATGGAAATGTTCAAGGTCAGGTTGGATGGGGCTCTGAGCAACCTGATCTAGTTGAAGATGTCCCTTCTCATTGCTAGGGGCTTGGACTAAATGACCTTTAAAGGTCCCTTCCAACCCAAAGATTCTATAATTCTGTAATTCACCAGAAGTTACGGAGGATAACTGCGCCATAGGATGGGAAGATGCAGAGTTTTGTAGCAGGTTGGATTGTTTGTTCCAGGATCAAACTCATGGTAAGGATGAAGAAAATGACATATGTGCTTGGCTGGAGATAGTAAGGCTCCTTAGGGAGGGTGAGGTAGCTTGAGCTATGTACTCAGGAAGCCTGTTGTTTTCAAATTATCCCAGTCCTTTTTACTTGTTTCACTGCTGTGCAGATCCAAGAGCTACAGTGTTGCTGCAATTTTGAAGTTAAGCACCACTAATCTATAAATAATTGAGAGAAATGTTGGAAGCTTGTGGATGTTTAGTGCCCAACCTGTGGGAATCGTTGTTTGGGTTTTTTTTGGCAGAACTGGAATAGAAGGATTGCAGGACAATTTCAGCAATTCTTTATTTATGTAAAGAATGGCAAGATTAGTTTGTGTTGATATTCTGCAGAATTGTACTGTCTTCACACTTGGAAAGTCTTGAGAATTACAGTTAGCTAAAGTGAAGTTGTATGTAGTACATACAGTTGCATTTTAAGTGTGTTAATTATATGTTGTTACAGATGAAATCTTGCAAATGCAGAGAGGAGGAATTTAGCAAATTTAAGACATAGCAGTCTTCCAGAATGTACTGATTGGGCTTTTTTCTTTACTGATGCCTGTTATAGGCCTTTAAATGAGGATTACAATGTGGGACTATAGCCAGTGAAATGGGGATTTAGGTGAAAGTTTTGAGTATGCCTTGGGAGATTCTCTAATTCCAGTAGTGAGATGGCAGGAAAAGATAAGGGAGCTACAAATTCTGTTAGAAATATTACTGAATCTGTGTAGTATTAGGGAAATACAAAGATACCTGGAAGAAATAAGGAACAATGGTTCCTGTTAATTTAAAAACAAATTTCTGATTGTGTTGGAAAATACTACCATTTTCAAGTTAAGGCAAAAGATGTTAGGTAGGTGAAGAAACTCTTCTGTTTACATTACTGGGTGTATTCTCCAGAATGCCTTAGTTGCTGAAAAGAAATCTCAAAAATTTGAGAGTCGTATTATATGCAGTCGTTGACACTTGACAGATCATGTACACAAAAGCAGTATGATTTCTCTCTGTGATTCTTTTCAATAACAATACATAGTTAACATGTTGAATTCAGTGCCTTAATAAATAATTTCTGAGTGCGGTAACGTGATGGGATTAGTAAAACCAACCCCACCCCTAGACTCTGACAGCATTGAATGTTACAAAAATATGGATGACAAAGAAGAGATTCAGGTTAACAGTGAACTAGGATTTAATTTCTTCTGTAGGAAGGTTTTTTCCATAATTACCCACCCTAAAAGCGTCTTCTTCCAAAATAGCTGTATTAGCCATTGTCAGTTTGGATTTATGTGCGTATCTGTCTTGCTGTGCTCATATCTTCTGTATATGACTGAGGAATCATCCAGATTGTTTTGTTTCTAGTAGCCTTTCTCATTCTTCATGCTTTGCTCCATCTTTTTTCTTTGCCTTCTGCCTTGAAAAATGACCAATTCCTTCTTAGCTAGAAACAGTGGCTTTAATTTCAAGATATTTTTTCCCAGAGTTGCTTTAGAATCAAAACTAGAATACAGACAGAAAATCCTGCTGAGACCGACAGTCCAACTTTTTATCCTCTTTGTCTCGTAAAGCAACGTTATCTTGACAAAACTATGTATTAGACTTCTTTTATACTGGTTTTCCTTGTCTTATTTAAATCTGAAAAGGCATTCTTCAGTGCATGTCCTAGAAAGATTTAGCTGCAATGTCACCACGGTAGCTCTTCAAAAATATTGATATTAGTATTCTTTAAAGGATAGGACTAATCAGGAATTTACAAAGAGTGGTGGCTTGGGTTTTTCACATTCCACACAAAAGACTTCCAAATGACACTGTAAAAGTCTGAAGAAGCAGCTGGAACCTGATCTACCCTGACTGAAGATGGTTATATTGCAGCATGTCAACGTCAGCGATGCTTATGGTGATGTATTTGGTGCAGCTTGGGCAGATGAGTGAAGCAAAGCCATACTGAATTAACTGGTGAGACTCCTGACATTTCCACTATATGTCTTTTGTAAGTTTTACTTTGGACTAGGTTTAATTTAATCCTTTGAATGCGATGGTCCATAGCTCACTTCAAAGCCATCTGAACATAGCTATCCCACAAATCTTTGCTTTCTTGACTTGTGAATTCCTTTTAGGAATTCCACTTTAGGAAGTGCCACGTTCGTCCTTCATCTGTCTCACTGCTGCTTGATTTTTCTGAGCGGATGTTGTCCAAATAATGTTTTTTGAGGGGAACATAGCTGCTGTAGGAGCTGTGCAGGACACTATGGGCTATCCTTCAGAAGTACCAGAAATTCCTTCTGAGACAAGCGGTTGTCTGGAACCCATCTCTTCTCTGGAGTTGAGTGCCTTGGTATCGCTTCTGATCAAACATTAAATCCATACCAAGCTGATAAGTATTACAGAGTCCCCATCTTATCCCAGTTCCTCTTTGGAGACACACAATCCACAGCTGATCTCCCAAACCAGGAAGGAAAAATGTCCCTTCCCAAAAATCCCCAGCTTTCTCTCTATACAAAGAACTTGGCATCTGAAAGAAGGAAGGAGAAATTACTGCAACTAACTGCAATCCTAGGAGCTATCTATGGGAAAGAAATAGACATCATCCTGATTTATATTTTTTCTTGTTATTTGTGGAAGAGCGAAAAAACTGAGGAGGTCCTTTATATACTGCATTTGAGACCGTGCGGCTGGGGTTTTGCACAGAAACCTAGGAGGGC
>NW_010515796.1:0-6024 GCF_000687285.1 Phaethon lepturus
TTAATGATTCTGTGATTCTGTGATTCTGCAAGATTTGGTCCAGTGTACTTCTATTTAATGAATACTCTCACAGAACGTGAAATCTACTCAAATCTGTGTTTCTGTCTGTATCAAATCATGGATGTAACAAGTCAATGGGTGGAATAGCCCAGCGTTATGTGTCTGCTCTGATAGGGCCCAAAACAGCCTGTATGTTCTACCCCCCGATGGTCATTAAGTCAGTGCGCTACAGCAGGAAATGTTGCTGCAGCAGAGTCCTACACAACCATCAATATATTAGTGATAAGGGAAAAATCACAGAAGCATTTATGAGTTATGAGTCACAAAAGCATTTCAGAACAGCGCAGTAACCTGGTCGCATTAGTTTCTAAATGCGAATATGTGTTTCTGGATGCAAGAGAAAAAAGTATGAGAAATAAATGACCCTTTATCCAGGATTATTGGGGTCTGTGACTGCTTGATTATTGTTGATCATTTCTCAAAAAAACCCTGAAAGCTACAAATGAATAAAAAATGTTTTATTCTTGGTCTTTCAGCCATATTTTTTTTTACCTGCTTGACACCAAGAGGGTCATTACCTGCAGGTTCAAGGGACCCTGACAACCTGGACAGAAGCAGACTCCAAATGGGATGGGAGAGAGAGTGTGTGTGTAGGGTGTTCCTCATGCAATCCCATTTTTGTTCCTGGTTTGCTTTTTTTCCTTAGGTAATTAAGTCAGAACCTCCTGAAGTGGTGTCTGTCTAAAGTGTTGCCTTCATTAACGTAAGTCCTTGCAGAAATAAACCATGAGCCAGAAAGCTTGCATCTCAGGTGGCTTCTTACAAAACATGCAAGAGCTAGGGATGAGACGTCATTAGCTCTGCAGCCATGGCCTTTAAACTGTAGGGCCTTATCACTACAAGGACTGGCAAATGTGAAGTTGCACCTGGAGCCCCCATCAAGGAGTTGAGGCCAGGGATGGACGGAGCCAGCACTCAGCCTCCAGCAAGCCAAGGACACATGAAATTTCACATGTGGGTCTTATTGCAACTATCCTTGAGGGCCTCGATCAGATCTCTGACAAGAGGTTTGTTCATTCAAGTTTTTAATACTGATGTCTACCAATGTTGTGGTTTTCATCTGCAAGTATGTCTCAGCCCTGGAATACATTTGGTATTGTCACGTTTGCCCGAAGTTGAGGCCAGGCTCTGGCAGTATCTAGGCAACTGTTCCAAAACAGCAGTTAACAGGAGGCTGGGATGAGCGGAGCTGCCGGCGGCTGCACAGCCACTGTCTCCCTCTGTTTCGAGCCAGGGCGTTTGTACAAGTGCACCTGACCGTCTCTGTTTTGAGCAAGTTCATTTGTACATGTGCACCTGAGGGACTGTGTGACCATCTTTGGACTGGAGTCAGCATCCTGCTCACCACGGGGCTTTTTTCTCCTAGCTTCCCATAACAGCTTTTTCATGACAAAGCAGATTTGAGAAACGGTGCTTTCACTTACAACAAGCTGCTGAATCCAGGATCAGAAGCTATAAACCAGGAGCGGGCCAAGTTTTTTCACCCACACTCTACTCAATTCCTTTGCCCTTTTGCCTAGAGCCTCTTCTGATCCTACTTTCCCTTCAGTTGAACCAGAGGAGACAGAAAATAGCTATAAACTGTCTCTGACCTTGAAAAGATGCCTTTTACCCTGGTGACCTGTCAGCAGGCGCAGCACATCAATGTATGTTTCTGCTCTTCTGCTGATCCCCCTGTTCTCTTCAGGGGCGATCAAACTGCCTGCGTTTCAGTTCCTAACTAAGGCTCTGGAGAGAAGAGCTGTTTTTCTTAAGGGAAACTAAAACTCTTTGTGTTTAGTCAATAGAGAAAGATAACACTTGCAGAGGGTAATTTGGGATGCCTAAGGCAGGCTCTGGTGCTGAATTCCTCTCTGAAGGTGACCGTCTCTCTACATATTACCTGTGTAGGAAACCTGTTGTGTAAGATCCCTGCTGGTCAATGGGCTTTCCCATTGTTTGATGTTTCCCATCAAGTTGATGGTTGGACTTGGTCTTTTCCAACTTTAATGATTCTGTGATTCTGTGATGCTATGTGGAGGAAGTGGATCTCACTGATCACACAGCAGGCTCAAACAGGAAACCCCAATCTCCCAGGAATCTTGGAAGTGGTCATGGACTGGCCAGAAGGCAAAGATTTTGGAATATTGCCAGAGGAGGAGGTAACATGTGCTGAAGAGGCCCCACTGTATAATAAATTGCCAGAGGAGGAGGTAACATGTGCTGAAGAGGCCCCACTGTATAATAAACTGCCAGAAAATGAGAAGCAATATTCTCTGTTCACTGATGGGTCCTGTCACATTGTGGGGAAAGCATTGGAGGTGGAAGGCTGCTGTATGGAGTCCTATATGACAAGTCATAGAAACTGCTGAACGAGAAGGTGAATCGAGCCAATTTACAGAGGTGAAAGCCAGCCATCTAGCTTTAGACATTGCTGAACGAGTAAAGTGGCTAGTGCTCTATCTCTATACTGATTCATGGATGGGGATACACCTTCACTGCAAAGTCACCTTCTGAGTCATTTTCATTTTCCACATTGACTCATCTGGAGCTGACTGTGGTCAGCTGAGAACCAGCTGTGGTGCTGGGCACCACCAGCATGGCACCGATCAGGGGTTTGCAGCACATGGTGATCCCAGTTGCAGCTGATGAGCTATGGGTACTCAGACTCTAGCCTATCCCCCCCCCACCACATTACATATACATTGAGACCTTTGTGCATAGATTAGCCTTGAATTAATGGCAACGCAGAGGTTATAAACTGAATCATTTCTTACAGGGAAGATAGATAGGCACTTACTGATATCAACTTAGGGATATTACAGCGTTTTATGCATTGAGTTGTTTTATTCTGAGCTCTAGCACATATGCAAATAGAGCAGAATGATAACTTTTTCCCTTAAGGTACCCATCAAAGTAATCATATGGGTAACAAACCCCAGACCACAGAGGTAAAAATAGCTCATGACCAACACCTTCTTGGAATTTTATTTCCCACGTTATGATCTAGAGGATAGGGGCTAAAGCTCATAGCTGTTGTAGCAAATTTCCCTGTTGTTTTTGAAATGTTCCTACTTGATGCAAGGCAAAACCTTAGGAAAGTTACTGAAGGGCAGTGGGGAATAACAGCGGATTTATATTTAAGCAAGAAAACTAGATCATGATAAGACATTTTGCCAAGCCATAACTTGCCATAAAGCCAAATGAGTGAGTAAATTGCAGTAAAAAGTTGCACATGCTTTTATTGATTTTTTAATTGCATTTTTAGTTTTGTCCACGCAGCCAATCTATTGCTTGCTTGTAATTAAGTCCTGACAGCAGGAGAAAGAACAATAACAAGAAATTGAATCAGTCATTTGTTTGAAAGTAAGCAAAAAACAACAGTATGGAGAGAAAGGAAGTAACTTGTGAAAGATATACTTACTGTTATATTTCCAACATTCAACTCTTCAGCTTTAATAGCGCTTAAAATACCAGTCACAATTTGTGGTTGTGAAGGAAAATACCCAATGTTTTCTGATGACTGAGTGGTTTATTCTCAAGGCAACACAGGAGAAGAATGTCTTGGGGCTTCAGCAAGTTTTAAATGTTGTGCAAGAAGTCAGAAAGAAATTGATCTAAAAGGTGCAGTAAATGGATTTACAAGTCTTATTGACTACCCTGCTGAGTTACTGTTTCCAGGTCTGTACTAAAGGCTTTCCTTTCAGGTATTCAGCCTGCACAGTCTGCTGGCATTTATCATTGATACACGGTTTTATTTTTATTGGAAAAATACAAGAGGCAGGTTGATGAAGATTTTTTTCTCAGGTTTTGGTGATCTGAAATCATAAGTGTTTTGGAGTATCTGAGTTCTCTTTGTGCAGTCCCCCAAAGTTTTGGGATGCTGTGGTAGAACATGAACCACACTTTATTTTACTTTAGTCTTTACAGAGATTCAAAGTAGTATGGCTGTTTGGACGTTAGCAACATAGGTTTTATTCAATACACTTCAGAAATCTGGATCAGGTTGTGTTTTTACTAGAACCACAAAGTTGGATGGGAAAGACTGGATGATTTTGCCTTTCCCCCCAAACCTCTGACTTTTTACCCCTGTGAGAGACCACGGCTGTTATCCAAATGCATGTTGTCACAGGCTGCAGTGCCATTGTGCAATCTTTTACATCCATGCCTGTAAGAGGTATGTCAAAATGAAGGACTGGCCGCCAAGTGGCTTGATGAAGCAGCTGTGTCTGTAAACTGTATTCTGATTTGGTATTGTAGAGTAGATATGAACTCCATCTTTGGAGCTTGGGAGTGAAACAGTTCTAGCCAGTATTATCTTGTTTGAGGAACTATAGCTGTGGATTGTTTGGATTATTATGGAGGGAGAAAGAGATCTGAGGGGAGCAGCTTGGGATTTTGGAAAAACCTATACTTCTGCCTTTAATTGTAGGGCTCTAAGGCTATTGTTGTCCCAGGAATTTGGGCCAGAGCTCCCATGGCCAATTCTGGAGAGCTCCCATCTGCTCTATCACTAAAACTGAGGACAGCAGGTCCTCTTGGAAAATGTGGTATCCTCAGAAGCTCTGGCAGTTCTCCTCACTTGGAGCAGCTCAGCCTGGGAATGAACAGAGCTACAACAGCACTCTTCAAGAAAGCCACAGAAAACCAGAAAGGACCCATGAGTCCTCTAGAAAGGCAGAGAAAAATATCTCATCCCTCTACCCCCCAAAGTTTGTTTCCTAACCAAAAGTGTTGTTTTGCAACATCTCAGCATTAGGTTCCTCTTTGGAGGAGTTGAATAATTTTAAGCTTGAGGAAAAAAACCCAGTAATTTTAAAGTTATTCCAGTTTATTTAAGGAAAATTACAAAGGCATGGTCATTCCTTTTCTTTGTACCTTCAGCATGGAGAGAGACTGGCAGAGTTCAACGCTAAGCAGAATTTTATCTGCATTTTAGCTTGTTGAACGCCAGCCATTAATGAAACTTTGAGGTCATTCTGTCAGGGTTAACAACCATAGAAATGTTAGACTAGATAGGGAACCCTTAATATCAACCCCCCAAAAGTCTACTTTCATGTTAAAAAGCATTTTTTAACCAAATACACATCAAAACAAGGTGTATAAAGAACAGAGAAATGCCTCTTTTCTAAAAGGCAGAAGTTGCAAAGAAAATTTTTCTCCCATTTGTAACTGTATTCTATCTTCTAGATCAAAAAAACTATGATATATTGGAAAGAAGGGAAAACAAGAGTGAAACTTCAGAACAATGCAACATTTAATTGTTTTTTAAAACTGAAGCAATCAAAACTTTTTTCTCTATTTTTCTCAGCAGAAAAATATCACTGTCAAATTTAGAACAGGCTGTCCTCATTCCTGAGGGCATTTCTTTGCTACATCTCAAGCTTTTAATATATCTGTGCTGGTTTTGAGCAATTTAAATTAGATTGGATGAAACAAGCAGAGTGCAGCAACCGGGAGCTCTAGCTAGGTTAGCTGTGAGCCTCACCATGCAAACCATTTACCGACACTCTTGGTCAGGCTTTCTGCCTGTGCTGAGCTTCGTGTTGCTATAACATCATGCTAGATATACCAAAGTCAAACTACTGCCAAACTACTGCCAAACTGCCTTGCCCACATATGTCTACAAAAGCAGCCAGTCTCAGCACTGATTGCAACAGTAATGTACCCACAGTGCTGGCACACTTCTAAGACAGGATTTTTCCATCACCACAATCCAGGCCTGCAGTTTGGAGGGGGAAATCTGTGAATCAGTGTCGTGGGTTGAACTTGGCTGGATACCAGGTGCCCACCAAAGCTGCTCTATCACTCCCCCTTCTCAGCTGGACAGGGGAGAGAAAATATAATGAGAAGCTTACGGGTCAAGATAAGGACAGGGAGAGATCATTCAGCAGTTACCGTCATGGGCAAAACAGACTCAACGTGGGGAAATTAGTTTAATTTATCACCAAACAAAATCAGAGTAGGGTAACGAGAAATAAAACC
>NW_010515797.1:0-20134 GCF_000687285.1 Phaethon lepturus
CGGCCGTCCCCGCCCGGCTGGGAGCAGGAAGCGGGTGATGTAACCGCCTTCCCGCGCCGCCCCCACCGCCTCTCCGGGCCGGCCCGGGCAGGGCGGCGGCTCCCGCAGTGCTTTTTTGAAGGTCGGGCTTGCGGAAAGAAGGATTTCTTGGACTCTTTTGAATTGAGTGAGCTCGGAAAGGTTTTGTTTCCTGGCGAGCTCCAATCGCAAACAGTCGTCTTGCTCTCTGAGTGTAAAACTTTCCAGGCATCTTCTAACTACCGAGTCTCAGCTGCTCAAATTGTGTTAGGAGTACAGGCAAATCATAATATGATTGGATTCCCCTCCTCCTTTCACACCGAAAAAGTGAAGTTTTTCTGTCGTATTGTCGTAACTTCCAGTTTCATTGTGTTTCAGTGTCTGGGTTGTTTATTATTATGAAAGAAGTTTGCGATTTAATGTTTGCGTTTTACTTGCATTGTTTGTGATGTCGATAACATTTTGGGCAACTTTATTACTGAGGTAGAGGCGCTGGTTTTCTTTAGATACTTAAATATAGCATAGCTAGTCTTCTGAGTCTTAAATCTGTTGAAATCATTCTAGGTAATTTCTTTTTGGAACTGGTAGGGGTTTTTTGTTAATACCTGTTGTGGTTACTTCCTTTTTAGGTGGCTATGGCTACAGGACAGGTGCTATTTCAACGTTTTTTTTATACCAAGTCTTTTGTGAAGCATTCCATGGAGGTAAGAAAATATTAAAATATGTATATTGCTACAAATGTTATTTAATCTTCGATCTGTTTTGGCAAGTTGTTGATTTAAATGTGATCGGAGTGTTGGTAACTAGCCTGTAGACTTATTGTTCAACATGATTTTACGAAGCTACATAGTACTGATTTTGCCAAATTTGTAGTATTTCCTTGCTTTACCCCCATTTTCTCTTGTTATCCCTCCTTAAGCTGTTGGAGGCGATCAGTTCCTGTTTTGAACAAAACATCAGTATCTTGCAATACTTATATTTCAGCATGTGTCAATGGCCTGTGTTCATCTGGCATCCAAAATTGAAGAAGCACCAAGACGCATAAGGGATGTAATTAACGTGTTCCATCGCCTTAGACATCTACGGGAAAAAAAGTAAGCTTAGACTTTGAAATAATCTGAAGCATTTATATTATATTTTAATTATTAAACTTCATGGGCCGATGATGGTATCATTCCCTGTTTCATAAATCAGGGACCATCTTGAAGAGATCTCATGAAGAAGAAAAGTGAGTTGACCCATTTTATTAAGTAAATATTTTTGGTGTTATAAATAGCGATGTCTTTTACGCAAACACAGTTTAAGTTGCATATGCGTACTCTTTGAGGTTAAGATTATCTTCTTCAGAATTTGAAATTGTCTTGCAGAAAACCTGTGCCTCTAATACTGGATCAAGAATATGTGAACTTGAAGAATCAAATTATTAAGGCAGAAAGAAGAGTGTTAAAGGAGTTGGGATTTTGTGTTCATGTAAAGCACCCTCATAAGGTTTGTACTGTATAAGTTAACTTCATAATCAGTGTTTCACGTGCTGTAAATGCTTTGAGTAGACTGCTTAACTGCATGGAAGCTGTATGGTTTGTACATGATAACGCTACTTAATATAGTAAAGCTAGCTTCTTATGATTCCGATGTCTTCTTTCTCATTTAAGAGATTCTTACTTGTTGGTCTTGTATCACTGCTGAGTGACGACTGGAGGTGGGTGCAGATGCTAAGTATCCCTTGAAGTCAAATTATATAAGTAGGTAGATTTGGTGTTAGAAGACATCATCTAAACTATTCTTAAGCAGAAAGGAGTTTAGAGACATAGGATTGTTATATCCTATTAAGAGGAAAACTGGGTGTGTCATGAGCACTCCTTATGGAAACATGCTGAGGTTATTAAACCCTTATGAGCTAGTTAGCAGTGTTTCTTATGTTCTAAAAAGTACACTCGGGTGTGAAGGGCTTGACTAGAAATGAGACAGTTCTCAATAATTAAATATTGTGTGTTAGACTAGGATGATACTTTGAGGATGTAACCACTGCGAATGTTTAAGTTGGTGCTTTAGTATTCATTAGCATTATGCCTTAAGTAGCTAAGCGTGGTAAAAGAATCTCCTACTTCTGTGCCAGCAGAACTTGGGATCTTCTTCCTACAAAACTACTGCTGTCTTAAGGTCTCTTCAAGCCTACTTGACTTTCAGAATTCACTCATGTTATCACTACCCCAGAGGGCAATTGTACTTGTTTGTTAATTGGTGTAAATTTTTGCTATTAGAGTAGTCTTTATCTGCATCTTATTTGCCTTTCAAACCTAAGAAAAAAAAAACTAGAGCTGAATAAACTGGTGACACACAACATGTTAGATTTGTTCTCTGCAAATACTGTTATACTTCTGTTACTACTTATTGCAGCTAGCAATATTTTCTCCCAAGTTACAGCTAAAAAGGAACCGTGAATTGTATAGAACATGCCTAGCTTGAAAACAGTTGAAGACAAGACATCTAGATGAATAGCATGATGACTGAGCTCAGAAGACGGAGAGCTAGGAAGGTCAGATCTGGTTGAGCGTCAACTCATGCAAACTTTTGCATTGGAGAGCAGAAGCTGTGTGGATAAACACTGAGGATGTTGCAAACACTCTAATGTGGAGTGTTTTAGAGCTTGAGAGAGAATAACAGATGCCTCATGGATGTCCCTCTGAAATAAATAGGTGGCTCTCAAGATTCTTGTTAATAACTCAATAACCCATATCTTCCAGATAATCGTTATGTACCTTCAGGTATTAGAATGTGAACGTAATCAACACCTGGTCCAGACTTCATGGTAAGTTGATTTTCTTTGTTATAAGAGACCAGCAGGGGCAGTAGCAGAAATATGTCACTTGAGGCACTCTGGGCAGCATTGCTCAGAAATGATTGGGGGCCACACCAGACAGCTCCAGTGTTTCTTGGCGTGCCCCAAACTACTACCCAAATGTTGATCAGCCTCTTAAGTTAGAGGCACTGTTTTAATGGTAAGGTAGCTTTCCACCCTGACTTCTCACTTCCCTCCTCTTTGCTTTCACTTTTCAGCTGAAAGGAAAATGTTCAGTGGGTTACAGTGTTTCCTTGTTTTTTTTGTTCTTCAGAGAAAACTGTGTGTAGTTAAAGTCTGTTACCAGTGCTGGGAAACGGCTTTTCCCAGGGCTTGAACTCGATTACAGGTGTATCAAAAACTCAGCACAGATAAATTTATTTATATGGATAATGCAAGATGTCAGCTTCTAAGACTGGATAAACTCAATGTTTTCATGTTTGCCAAGCAATGTCCTGCCTTGTCACTTTTGTTACAGTAAAGATTTGCTTGGGTCTGGGAAGCTTATGGAAAATTTCGGGTCTTAACAAATAGATAATGCTTTTAAACAATAGTGGTTTTTCACAATACTGTGGTTTAAAAACCTTTAGTGAATCCAAAGATCATATTTCTGCTGACTGAACTGTCTGGTACTGTGACCTGTGTGAAGAGAACCAGTTTTGACTTTTCTTTTCTGTACTCTTTTAATCAAAGGGTAGCCTCTGAGGGTAAGTGACTAAGACTTCTCCTCTGCTGCCCAAGCGCTATGGTGCAGGGATAGCTGCCGTCTTCAGTCAAACCAAAGCAGGCTCTACAAAGAGAAGGCTGACTCTAGACAGGTGGTATATACATGATAGTATAGTAACTGGCCAACTGCTTCTTGTGCTTATACTTTTTGACTTTTATTTTTATTGTGCATTTTGACTGTTGTATATTTTATAACCTGATTGTTGACGTTCTGAAATATTTTTAATGTTGTGTTTCTATAACTTTAAAATTATGTATCCTTAAATGATAAAGCAAATTAAGGTGGGATTTAAGTCTTAAGGGATGAATTAACACGACAAAAACTGAAATCTGGTTTCCATTGGTAAACTAGTTAAAAAGCATTTGAGTAGATGTATAAAGCTTGGAGTCAGATATTATACTGAGGACTTGGAGAAACTTCCCACTACCAGATTTCCCAGTATCATTGCATGACGTACTTAAATGTGAGTTACAGACTATTCATTGCCAGTTTTCTACTTGTTATGGAAGGAGGGGTAGGTGAGGAGGAGGGATGAAATTACCGTGATTGAGGAATGGTTCAGGTGTTAAAATAATGTATTTGTGTACTGATGCTTGTTGCTTCCATTACCTGAAAACTGGTGGATATCCAGTATCTTTGTTTTTTTTAAATGTATGTTTTTACAACGTTGCCTTTTTCTTAAAACATTGTGACAAGGATTCATTCCCTCATGTGTCTGATTCTGAGCCCACAGGGAAAATATGCAGAGGCCAAACTTGGAAGCAGGCATGTTTTTCAATTTGGCAAATTAGAAAAAGGCTGTATGACTTCCAGATGTTTGAAGTACCACTTTTCTTTATCGCTTCTTTTGCCAAAAGGTTTGTGCTCTCTTTATAGTGGGATGAGAAAAATAGGTTATGAAGTTCCTTTTTCCCAGAAAGATGAGCTGATGTTTAGCATTGCTTCTCTGGGATAGCAGCTGCTTTTCATATATACAGGAATGTAAGACAACTGGGGCAGGTGGGAGTTTGATACTCTTGGGATTCAAGTTCCTTTTGTCTTTCCTGTGTAAACTGGTTACAAGTGTTTGGACTGTGGGTCTCTGGTTTGGATGTCTTGGGGGTTTGTGACTCTTTGTATACCCATATGTAGCCATATACATGGCTACCCACATGGTTAATTACTACTTTCAGAAAGCATATTATTTTGAAGAGTTTCTGCTGTGTCTCATTTTAGCTTTTCCCCATCTGATACATTGCTTGACATATATGCTCAAAAATCTAGATTTTTTAAGCACGTCAGCTGACAGATTCAGAGCAAGTTACTTTGTGTATTTAAGATTTAGAAGAATAATGCTTAAGTGTACTGACTGGAATATATGCAATATTTTACAGTTTTCTCATTCTGTGAATATTCATTTTAAGCAACCTTACTGAAATGGGACAATTTGGAAACCGTATTTCGTGTGCCAAAGTGGACATCTGCCTGAATACTGAGTATTCTCCTGAATTGATGTTTCCAAACACCCTGATTTCTTCTGTGGCTGCTTTTTGCATCAAAAAGAATCCTGTTCTGGATGGAAAATAATGCTCCTGAAGGAAAAGGGACCCCTTAAATCTCCAGTGAAAGTTGACGCATGCTGAAGTGAACTGCATTTTCATGGGAGAACTACTACGGGAGCTGCAGCTTTCAGCAAACCATCAGGGTTCAGCCCTATTGCAGAGAAACATGTGAACCTAAAAGTCTATAACTGAGTACTTCAGATTATATTGTATGTTGTCTTGATGAAAATAACTTGTCTATTGCATGAGAGCAGGCCAGTAGAGATCCACAAGGAAAAGTGAAGTTAAAATTGGTTCTCTTATCACAACTGAATTTTCAGCAGCCAGCCAGTCAGTCAGATTTAATTTCTGTCACATATCCCTCCCCTTGAGGGATTTTTTCTTTTTTATTTTTTTAGTAAAATCATTCGGAGTATAATGTTGAAGTCTAGTAACTGAATGCAGAAAGAAATAGTCCTTGTAGAAGTAAAAACAAAACAAAACCTACCCAACAACTTTGCAGTGCCATGCAATTTTGCTGATATCCTGTCTTTCAGGAATTACATGAATGATAGCCTGAGAACAGATGTCTTTGTAAGATTCCAGCCAGAAAGCATTGCCTGTGCGTGTATTTACCTTGCAGCTAGGACGCTGGAGGTGAGCACACAGTTCCATTAATTTCAGGTTTGTTAGGTCTTTTAATAGAAGCAGAAAACTGAGCATGTCTTCCCCTCCCTTTCAGATTCCACTTCCTAATCGTCCACACTGGTTTTTACTCTTCGGAGCAACAGAGGAAGAAATTCAAGAAATCTGCTTAAAAATTTTGCAACTGTATACTCGGAAAAAGGTTTGCTGATTTATTTATTAATTTGTTTGTTTCATACTGTGAGCCTTCATTAAAAGGTGCTGCTTAGAACATGAACTGGAAAACCATATCCCATTTGAAACTAGCCGCAAGCCTTTTAATAAGCGGTGCTCCTGTTGTTCACAGGTTGATTTATCTGATCTGGAAAGCAAAGTAGAAAAGAAGAAATTAGCTATTGAAGAGGCAAAAGCACAAGCTAAAGGTCTAGTACCTGAGGGAGCCCCAAGTTTGGATAACACATCAGGATTTTCCCCTATCCCAAAAAATGGCAAGTAGTGGATAACTTGTTTTTAATAAGTCTTTCTCATCTTAAATGTATATTTACCCTTTTGGGATGCATATACATTGTGGTTTGTTTTTTTTAAGCTGGCTTCTAGCAACTATTCAAATGTCAGAGTTTGAATAACATTGTAACTTTGTAAGGCTAAAATCAAATTAGTCTAAAATTAAGGCTAGTTTAAACTTATATAGTACAGGGGCTTGCTTTTATGTGGTTTTGCAATAAACTCGAACAAATGCTTGCAACTGGTATGTTATGCTAAAGCAATATTAAGGCATAGGTATGATTAGCAACTCTGGCAGGAGTAGTATTTTCGGGTAATAGGTGGGGAATATTTTCCTACATACTTGGTCTAAAGCTTCCAGTCTTGTGCGTGTCTTGCCTAGAAGATAACATTTACCATCTTCCTCCTTGGTTTGCCCTTAAAAAGGTACTGAATAATTAACAAGAAAAGGAAGTTGCTGTTCTGCCTTCTTGAAGTGGCTTTGAAAGCAATATGCTACTATTGCAGTTAGCTCTCTGGTGTTACTTCAGTATTTTCGCAGGAATGTTTCAGATTAACTTCTGCCTTCTGTGAACTTCTTCATATCTACTTCTTGTGGGTGGTTGTATATGTGTGCATATATATATGCAAACTACATGTATACAGTACTGATTCTTACAAAGATGATGAAACAGGATGTCCAGGACAAAGGGAGGCTTCAGTTCTTCTTTCAGTCACTATCCATACTTTCAAAATAAGTTAACAAAGGCTTATTTTTCTAGAGTCTCCAAAAGAGGTTAAAGGAAATAAACCTTCACCGCTACCTGTTCAGGCAATGAAAAATGCTAAAAGGAAAACAGAGGGAGCAAAAAGAATGAGTTCAAATAGCCCAGTAAACGGGTAAGGCTTTCATAGTGAAGAAGCTTATTTTTTCCCATTACTACTTTTAAGCAAAATAACTTACTGTTTATTGTTCCTTGCAGTGTTCAGAAAGGAAGAGAAAGCAGAAGTCGAAGTGGAAGTAGAGATCAAAGTTATTCAAGATCTCCATCCAGATCTGCATCGCCTAAGCACAGGTATGTACTATTGTAAAAGAAGGACGTGCTTTGAGGAGCTCCCAGACTAAAATATCACAAAGCGAGCTTTGGTAGCTTTTCAACAAGAGAGGCTGTGCAATAACATAGCCACATGTGCTGCTAGTTAAAGCTCCAGAAATGTTATGGCTAAGAGTTGTATTCTCTTGGCTCACAGGTCAAGGGAGTGGCAGTGTCTGACCTTGTCATATCTGTGCCAATAGATGAAGAGTATAGGCATATTGGGACATTTATGAATACCAGCCTGTTTATTGGTGGCATATGGCCCGTCAAGCAGCAGGGCTTGTTTGTTATTTTGGCACTTTTATATTTAAAGCTGTATGTTTGTGGCTACAACTTCTACGTTTTTGCTGAACTGTTAAAGCATTTTCTGCAGTAGATGAACTCAACTCCAGCCTTAGTCTTATTGGCAGTTGCTTCTGTAAAACCTTAATTTATGAAATACAAAATGATTCTGTTTTGTATGTAGCTGAGAGTAGTATTCATGAGAGTATTCATGCCCCTCAGTCAATGCAAGTTTGACTACTTATTCAACAGTCTGTATCCCATTGGGTTTGGGTGTGTACTGATAAAAGTATGGCTTTGTATTAATGTGTGTGTAGAAAAGGTGAAAGCTAACATCTGCTTGATTAAAATTCTTCAGTGTTGAATTGAAAATTGCATTTTAGTAATTATCTGAATTTAATGAAACATCTTTAAAATCTGCTTTCTGTACTGCCTTCAACTTTGAAGTTCAGCATATAACTATGGTACCCACAGGGGGGAAATCAAAGAGACAGAAAGGAACATTAACTCCAGGCTTGGGCATTTTGGTGACAGTATTACTATAACTGAAGCAGGAAAAGTAGTTTTACCTTTTGTCTTATTGCTGGCAGCACTTTGAATCTGGCAGTTACCCTTAGCTATTTGTGCATGTTTTCTAAGTAGTGAAGGAAAAAAATCTAAAACTGAGACATGACTACTATACTCCAAAAGGATTTGAGTTTCTAAAAATCAGTATTTCTGCTGTAACCAGATGTGATCAAGTCTGGGACACAAGATTAGTTTTCATGGGATACTGAACAACAGAATACAGAATCAAGTGCCTGGTCTCAAACTGTGCTTGCACACCTTGGCTGTATAAGTGACAAGTATTTGTCTGTATGGTACTTGAAATAGGTATGTATTGTGACTACATTTAGACGCTAATAGTAATGTAGAGTAATTCTATTTAATATTAAGAAAATCACGTGCTTTCTGTCCTGTTCTTTCTATTTTTCCATAGGAAAAGTGAAAGTTACTCCACTTCAAGTGGTTCCAAATCCCACAGCCGTTCTAGGAGCCGCAGCGACTCTCCTCCAAGACAGTTCAACCACAGTTCTAGCTACAAAGGTTCCAAAGTGAGAAGTTACAAGAAATCAAAAGACTACAAATACTCAACACACAAACCACGGAAATCACGCAGCAGGAGTTCATCGCGTTCCAGGAGCCGATCCCGTGAGCGCTCTGACCATTCGGGGAAGTACAAGAAGAAGAGTCACTACTATAGAAATCACAGGCATGAGCGTTCACGCTCCTATGAGCGAGCAAGTCATCGCTATGACCGAGACCATCCTGGCCACAGTAGGCATAGGCGATGAATAAAGCAAAAAGTTCTTTCCTCTTGAATTTAAGCAGTGGAGCTCTTCCCTATTTGGTCTTTGCAGTATAGGGTTAACCTGGCTTGTAAACCACCTAGCTTGAGTAATGTCCATTCTGCTGACAATTCTATATTTACTATCATGAATCCAAACAAAATATATTAACAGGACAGATGGTGTGAAAGACTTAATCTGATAAATGTCTTGGTGACTGTTCTGCTGGAGCATCACCTAATAACACTGCAGAACATGTCTCTGGATGCTCCTATGCCTGCTCTTTAGTAATTTGCATACCATAGTGCAGTGGAGTGTTATTTGGGACTTCCAGTTCTGCAAACAGGACCTCTGTTGCGCAGTAGTTGCAATACTGTGCTGAACAGTCCTTCCCTGTGGAACTAGAAGGCTCAAGACAGTTCATAGAAACCATTGAAGTGGCTTGGTGCTAACAGCGCTGTCTTTTCATACTGACTCAATTATGTTGTACAAATGTAAGGTGACTTTTTTAGAACTGTTGCCTATATTAGGTTATATATGTGTATATATATTTTGCAGTGTTACAGTACAGTATGGTAATATGGCCTTACTAGCCTTTACACTTTATCCACAATGTAAATAAGCATTTGTTTAATACAGGTGGAAGATACATACAGAAAATTCAAAACTTGAATTCTATCAAAAGACTTGTGTAGAAAATTCTGATAAATGTGAAAGTATTTAGCTCTGTGTATCGAGAGTAGTATATTTTTATCTGTGCAATGCTGTGTGCAGGCCACCAGCTCATAAGGCATTTCCTATATATTCATTTTAAGTGGTTTGAAATTCTTGACTCAGGATCTTTGACACTCTGAAGAATTAGTAGTTTGTCAATCTGCATGCTTGTTGAAGAACAGAGCATTTAAAAGAAAAAATAGCAAAAACCCCACAGCCCAGTAGTATCAGTTCTAGTGGTATATCTGAGCTGTTACTCTCATGCTCCCTAATTTCATTAAAGTATTTGATTTTCTATGAAATTTACTTGATAGTAGTTTCTTATGAGCTCTACCACTGTGCCTACTCACAAGGAAAGAAATTTGATGCTGAATGAAGAGGTTGTTATAGCTGTAGTAGATTTAAGACTAGCCTCAGTTGTTACACCCTGAATATAGGTATAGTAGATGTCATGCTGGGCTCGTCCTGGAGGAGTAGACTGGTGTTCTGGGTGAAAGAGGGTGCTGTTATTTCAGGCTTTCAAGCTCTGTGAGTAATCTGACTAGAACCACTGCCTGATAGTTAAACTTCCTCTGTCCACTCCAGAGAAAACAAGATGCATGAAGTTCTCTGTGGCCAATCCTGTAGGTGCCTCAGTGTGACAGTGACTCTTCTAACACTTCTTTTAAATCCAAAGCAATCTCTTGGCAATGTTTTAGTTTTTGATATGGAGGCAAAGCAGCTGAAAGGATTTGCGGTCAGCCTTCCTTTAGCCAACCTCTAGTCTACCAATTTCCTGAGCAGGAGGTTGTGTAAGATTATTTTTTGTAGTTACCAGCAGATGTATCTGTGAACTTGACTAATCTTTGTTTGAACTAAGTGATGCTTTTGACCCCGGCAGCTCCCTCTGACATTCTGTTCCATAACAGGAATCACTACTTTACACAACACAGTTAACCTCTTCTATATGCATTATTACTGGATAGTTTCAGTGAGTACCCCTATGTCCTGTGCAGGGGAAGACAAGTTATTTCCTGGTCACCTTGCAGTAGCAGTAGTTGATTTGTAGTTCTTTACCATAGTTCTGATTACATCTCAGCTGAGAAAAAATAACTAATTGAGATAGGCAGCACATACAAGGAAAGCTCCTTGGCACTTCAGCAGAGCAGTGCTGTGGTAAGTAAGTTAATCTGTTCCTGAATTGGCAAACTATCTGCCTTAACTTGACCTTTGTGCACAAGTGGAAACTAATTATTTCATACTTGGTGTGCTAAATAATTGAGTAGAAGTCAAAGTATTAAAGTAGCTCGGACATAATGTGATATAAAAAGTAACTTGGATCTATTCAAACATGAACAACCTGAAGTAACAGTGTTCACTAGAGTTCCCATTTTACATCTTTCTTACTACCTGAATATTACTTGGAGCAGGTCAACCTCAACCCTCTGTTTACTAATTCCAGTTCTAAAAAGTAGTCTGTGTTTCCTTGTTTAATTACTTCATTCTGCTCCGGATGCATCTGGAATTGCCTCTTGTCCAGTTCCTGAGGTAAACAACATACGCAGAGGCTACAGCCTCCTCCAGAAAGACTTCAGGAGGAATTACCTTAGTTAAGTCTACTGACGTGGCCTTCCTCCAGTGCATGTAGCGCATGGACAAAGATAAAGGTAAGACCCAGGGTAGGTATATTTGTCTACATGAACATAATGTCACTGGGCATAAAAATTAGCATCTGTGTTCTATAAACTACTGTGCTTATGTACAGTGCTGAATAAATCGTAATCTGCTTTCTAGTACACTTCTTAAAATCTGGAGAGGAGAAGAACAAGGGAGAAAGTGTGTATATTTTTACACTAAAGTGGTTTGGTTCCAAAACAAGAAAGATTATATCACAGGACTAAAAGACGTCCTTGTTCTAGAAGAAAACAATCTCTCTTTACCAGCAAGTAAGCCCAATACGAATACCTATGCAGAATGTCTTGGCAGTGGGGTGATGGAGATGGGAGAAGATGATTAGAGTAGCTAGAGGAAGTGTCCAGAGAAGGGCAACAAAGCTGGTGAGTGGTCTGGAGCACAAGTCTTACGAGGAGCAGCTGAGAGAACTGGGGTTGTTTAGTCTGGAGAAGAGGAGGCTGAGAGGAGACCTTATCGCTCTCTACAACTACCTGAAAAGGATTGTGGTGAGGTGGGTGTGGGTCTCTTCTCCCAAGTAACCAGCGACAGGACAAGAGGAAATGGCCTCAAGTTGCGCCAGGGGAGGTTTAGATTGAATATTAGGAAAAATTTCTTCACTGAGAGGGTGGTCAGGCATTGGCACAGGCTGCCCAGGGAGGTGGTGGAGTCGCCATCTCTGGAAGTGTTCAAGAAACGTGTGGATGTGGCGCTTCAGGACATGGTTTAGTGGGCATGGTGGCGCTGGATTAATGGTTGGACTTGATGATCTTGAAGGTCCTTTCCAACCTTAGTGATTCTGTGAAGTATAAGAACTGTTGAAATATGGGGGCTGGTTTGTTGGATGGGAGTAATTGCACCTCTGTTTAGTAGAGGTGTGCCTTTTCTCACTGTGTGGTGGTATGGCACCAGCCATATGGGCAAGTGAGTGGTATATTGTTTCACTTTGCTCAGGAAGTCCAAGGTTAAAGAGTTATCACCTGTATTGGGTAACTCTAGGGGGATTTACAAGGAAGTGTTTTTTCAGCATTTAGTGTGTTGAGAGCTAAGAACTGTAGTGTCTGTCATTTCACTCTGAAAATAACTGGCTTGGCATTCCAAAGCAGTTGTTCCAGAGTTTAAGCTTTTTGCAGTGGTCAACTTCCAAACCTTGAAATTAAATCCCTATTTCCCCGAAATTGGGAGTGTTGGGCATTCTGTTACTTTACGTACCCCTCCGGCTGATACCAAACATAGCATCCACCAATCCACAAAAGTGTGTGGGATGGAACATGCATTTCTCTAACTTAAAATGTAGCTGGCAGATACCAGCTGAATTTCATGAACAGTGATGACTCTGGTCCTCTTCACCTGTGCAATAATGAACAAACTATATGGGTAACAGCTATAGTTGATCTCTGGGAGATTAGACCTGTGGTTCATGAGAATCTTGCCCCTTGAACATGGAACAGAGAAATGGGCAAAGTGCCAGTTCTTGGGGTATGCAAATATTTCAAAGTGGTTGAACATCTGTGATGGTTTTGATGTGAGCCAGCCACAGGGAACTGTTGAGACAACGTGGGGAAGTGCGTGCTGCTGACAACAAGTAAGCCAGAAGTCCGGTTAGTGGAGCTGACAGATTATTTTCTCCTCTTTTGGCACTGGTTTGCATTTGTTCACTTAATCTTTCGTAAGCACAGTTCTTGTGGTAGGAGTCAAGTGGATGTGATTGGGCACAATACTGTAAAAGAGCCTGGAAAAAAGACATCAGCCCAGTCTTTGGAGAAAATGCTAAGAAATACTGTGTTGTCATATTTTTGTTCCTCATTTATGCTTAGCACCCTCTTACAACCCTACTTCTTGTCTCTCTACATCTGATTGTCAGTTGCTTTTGCCCACTGTTTCCTACAGAGCTGAAGGGAAGAGGATGGCTTTTTGTCTTAGAACAACATCCTTCACCTTGGGGTCATTTGACGGAGTAGTAATCAGAAACCACTGGTATCTTCAGAACTGTGGTGGTTCTTGTGAAATGATAGGAGAAGACAGTCTGTGCCCTAACCACAACGTAGGAAACCACCCTTCTGTCAGCCAGGCAGGCAGTCCTGCATGTGATCTCTTGGGGAGCTTTGCAATTCTTTGGCAAAGAGCTTGCTTTCTGAGCCTGTTCTTCAATTCCTACTTCTTTTCCTAGTAAGTGGAGCTGAATATGCAATGTGATGTGTAATCCTGCTCAGATATTGCTTCACTACTTACTGAAGGATCAGCTGTTGTTCTCTAGATACTAGTTGTGTTTGATCTAGTGCTGGAGAAGTGGCACAGGCCTGCAATATGCCTGTCACTGATGATAACCTCTGACCTGACTAGTTCCTCCAGCTGAAACCTGTACATAGTAGTTTCACTATATTCATAGTACTGAGACCGATTGTTTTTTCTGTGGCTCCCTCCAGCTACCAGTGCTTGTGACTGTATCACAAAATCATACAATATTTCGAACTTGTTTGCAACTTGTAGTCCTACTGCATAAGCAATTGTGACAGAATTTAAGTTTTCCTTTTAACAGAAGAGAAAAAAAATCTAGTTCTTGTGGTTACAAAGATTACAAAACACCGAAGTCTGCATGTATTAGGCTGAGCAAACAGAAAACAAAAAGCATAGGTTTACCTAAAATAAACCCACCACATTTTTAAGTACATGCATGCATATACAAGTCTCAGCTCTTAAGGTGAGTTATGACTTCTGTTTTCTTGATATCTGAAGACTGCAACACGGTTCTCGCTCATCAGAACATCTCTTGGGTTACTCCTCTGATCTATCTGGTGTTCACATGTAATTCCTTCTGCTTGCAGAGAGAGGTGGTCTCCCTGGCCGGGAGCTTTAAAGGGACAGTGCTTACTGAAACCTCTGACTCGGGAGGCACTAGAGTCTCGGCCAGGCTCTTTCTTCAGATAAAGCCTTCTTCTTCCTCTGGCAACACAGCCTAGTCATCCTCCCTTCATGGGAAATAATCCTCTAGGCTTCCTGGCTCATGTTTCTTCAACAACAGACTCCACAGCTATAAATCCAATGTGCAGGTGGAAGGTCACGCCTTCAGATCTGGATTTGCTCTGTATCAGCAGAGAGTCAACAACAAAGCTTTCCTTTTTCAGGTGACAACCTGAAGAATTATTTCCTCAAATATGACACTTCTTCAAGCTCAGTGTGTGCCAGGCAGGCGGTGACCAAGAGAGAAAGATCCCCCACACTGGATGAGCCAAAGACAGGAAGCCAGTGGCTTCCTATCAAAAAATAGTTGATACAGAGAAGAATTGAATGAACAACAAAGCTTGGAATTTTTAAGATCAGATGAGAAAAGCAGATTTCAATTCCCTGTTAGACATTTGGAAGGGAGGCTTTAACTGAGATTTACCATAAACTCGGTGCAGAAATTGTATCCATGCAGAGCTGGGTGCTAAGCCCTTTGCACTTCTGGAAAATCAGTGTGGGGGGAAATGGAAGAGAGGTTCAACTTCTGTCAGAAACTGTCCACCTCATTGCTGAGCTCACTGTGTCTGCTTCTGGAGTCTGGCCATAAGTTTGGGAGTCCATTGCCACCTCTGAATCCTGCTTAAGATCTAATATGGTCAGGTCTGAAGTACAGACTTTGTCTTATGGGGGAGTCTTTTGTGCACCTCTGTTTGTGAAGGGTGGCTGCTCTTTTCATGTTTGACTTGTGGAGTCTGTTCAAACTGAATTCTGGTGACCTGAAAGCTGTGGATTGGTGATTCAAAAATCATTTAGTTAGAGGGTGTGACTGTTTTAAACCTATTTTTTCTTGTTTTGCCCACAGACTGTCACTCTAGTAATGATTTATAGTTCCACAAACACTAGAAATATTCTGATACGCTCTTGGGTGGAAAAAATGCCAGAGCCTTAAAAAAAAAAAAAAAAAGCCTTGCAGCATGTCCTGCACAAAGGCAGACCTAAGCCAAGGAGGAGCTGAACGAATGGAGTTCACTCAAATACAGAAACTGCAAGTAGCAATTATTTAAGAGTATTCCTTCATGCAAAATAAAAAGAGTATTTTCTCCATTTTCCTGACAGGTAACCCTTGTTTTTATTGTCCTTAAATGTGGGTGAGAAATTACTAAGCAAAGCGATTCTGCCTCTGGTGTATCTAACTCAACTCAGGTTGAGCTAAACAGCATTAAAAATTTGCCTTACTAGAGTGTGATTAACAGTATGCTGAAATCTGGACTTTACTTCAAGAGTTAGACAAAAGCAGGCCTGGAGGAACTAACTTCTGGTACGCAGAACTTGGTTAAAAGCTGTGGCAAATAGAGCAGTAAGAGCTGGGAAGGAGATGATGAGAGCTGCAGCTCTGGGCAATGTTTCTCTCATGTGCCTTGCTGTGTCTTGTAACTTGGACGTCTACCTTCTATTACTCAAAAAATGCCTTGCTAATGGGACGGGACCTTGCTTGCCCAGGGGAATCTGTCACCAGTTCTCTGTGTGACCTTGGGCTATATGACTGGACCCCGTCCCACTTTCCCCATCTATAAAAGCAGAATAAGAGCTTTTTTTTTTTTTTAGGAAAACCTTGGAGCTTTGAAAAGTATTATGTAGAATTCTGTACAAGTCAATTCGGTGTCTTCTGCAGCTAGACAATAGCAGGGATTTTCAGTATATGTTTTATTTACTGAGGAAAACATCATCCTGTAGTTAGACTGTTTCTTCCCCTCTGAGAGCTGCTCTGAATTCCAGACAGGAGACGAGCACTGTGCATGCAGTCCTAGCTGCACTCTGCCAGTGCCAGACTCGCCTTGACTTCAGCGGGGTTTGGCCCCTTTTTGTTCTACTGGCCAGCACAAAAGCTGCTGGCAGAAGATGACTCCAAATGGCTCAATAAAGAGGTGCTTCCCCTGACAGGACCCGGACTAGAGGAGGAGCGCAGTAAGGAATGCCTGAGAAGTTGAAGGCAAGTAACGGTGAAACAGAGTTGAAAAGTGGCAGTTGTGGATTTAATCTGCAGTCAGCAACAATTATGTTTGATTGCAGGCACGGTGTAAAGTGCCTAACGGGTGTCTCCAATGTCTGAGGTCAGCAAAGTTGTGCTGTGATTGTGTCAATCCTGCTTATAGCCCTCTCGTGCTGTGGAAGGGGTGCCGCACGCTTTCCAGTGCTTGTACACACCAACACCAGCCCAGAATCCGAGCGCTGCCACTGCGGGCTTAACTCGCATGCACAAAATTCCAGCTATGCCTGGCAGCACTAGCACTCGTATGTGCTGACAGCAAGGGCTGAATAAATTACAAGCACAAAGAGGTCGACTAAGCAGTCTTATGCCTGACAGGGATTTTCTGAAAATTCTCCAAAACCAGCAAAATGCTGTTAGTAATGCACAAAGAGAATTGTTCCGAAATGAACAGAGTACGCATGGGAAGGAAGGTAATTGATTAAACCACTCGGAAAAGAAGAGAGTATTAGTGCCTGTGAGACGGAGAGAGATTTCTGAAATGGAGCTTTGGTTGGAAGAAAGGAGAAAAACACAGCTATACAGGGGTACCTGACTGCTGGCGTGTCACATCTCGTCTTTGCAGATCAGATCACAAAGATGAGCTTTTCCCGCTACCTTTAGAGAACAGTGGAATCTAATTCTGTGGATCCACTTTAAAAAAAGGGTGACGGATCCACACATTCATTTTTACATATGGCAGAGCAATAATCAGACACTTACTTGATTGTTTTGATGCTCTGGACCCCCTTGGTATTAGCCCTTTTTTTCTGTGTATGTGTGGGAGCACTAGCAGCTTATGCATGGCTGAATATGTATTTGTTCCAAACCTCCATGCATGAAACCGGCCTCTTATCTGCAAGGCTGAGCTGAGCTTCAGTGAGTGACTACCACCCGTCCCGGTCAAGGCAATCAGCCCCCCAGGCAATGCTGTTTCCATAACCACTGAACCTTTAGAGGATGGAGGGCTTGGAGGCCCTTCACAAGAGTCCTGTTGTGGAGTAGTTGATCCACTCGTGGCATGTGAGTTCCTTTCAGTCTTTAGAGCACTTTTCCTTATGAAAACAATGCCACGGAGCCAGTAGAGGACACGATATGGAAACACTGAGGGACATTCATACTGCCTGAGAACTTGGGTACCAAAGCTGGGGAATTCCCCCTTTCCTGTATAGCTGATGGGTAAAGGCAGGTATTTGAATTTCAATTAGACTTCTCCAAACCCTGCTCTGGATGAGTTTGTCTCTCTCGGAACTACACAGGAATAGCAGCTGCCTAAACAATGTGCCACACCTAAGCAGCGTGAACACGCTCTTGCTCGCTTGCCCAAGTTGACAAAGGAAGCTGTTGTATAGCTAGGACCTGAGGTATAGTTCTCTAGGTCCCCGCTGAGCATCTGAACCTTGCTGGGGCCCAGGGAGAAAGGGACTGGCCTGGCCCTGCTGCACAAGCAATAGGTGGCACTTGTATCCAGTTGTGCCTCCAGCCTGCTCTGCCACAGGCACTAACAGCTGGTAAGGAGCCACTGTGGCTAACCCAGCCTCAAAGGACAGAGAATAATATTTATATGGGTATAAGTCAGGGAGAGTATAATTAAAGACAATGGCATTTTCAACGTCTCCTTAGCAGTCCTCGGAGATCTGATAAAAAGCTATTCAAAGTAGAAGAAATCTTTCCATCACTTGCCTTACCTATCACTGTAATGGCACTCCTTGGCACCAGACTGTTGCCTTCCCTTTGTGAGCCTGAAGTACAGCGTCCCCGCGTCCCCCCTCTCCTCTTCAATGTCCATCTCTTTCAGGTGGCCCGAGGAAGGTGTTGCACAATGCAGCTTCTCACGTTCACAGTAGGGCAAGGGACAACATATACACAGTATTGAGTCCTTCCAGAGGGAATATGTTAATCCAACCGGTTCACACGTATTTGGCCCTGTGTGTGCTCTTCGCTCGTTATAGACGTGATATGAAATGCAGGAGCTTAAACAAGAGATGTCCATACCAGCCCATTATATCTCCTGTTTGTCACAAGGAAAGAATATATTTACGGGCACTCACCACAGCCCCAGTAGTACACAGCAAACCCGAAAAGCTGCAGCAAATTGGTTTGAAACCCATAGAGAGCCAATGGTCCTAGTTCCCAACGGCTGTTTATGGGTAACCCTGCACAGGAGTGAATGAGGCTGGGATGATTTTCGCACAAAGGCCTGGCTGCTTGTCCGTAACGGCGAATGAACAAGAAAGTATCTGAAAACCAAGGTGGCCGTTTCCCTTTTGGTGTTAGTCAGGCATGAGGTAGAGTGAAAAACTGGGTGTTGTCCCCTGACCTATGGCTCAGTGGCCTCAAGAAAAATCATTTCACCTCTGTTCCCCAGCAGTGAAGTGGAGCCAGCTACGCTTGCGACTTCTGTTATGTATTTTCAGACCTATCAGGGAAAGGGGCAATTTATGATGAATATTGCCCTATTGGTTTGTTTGCAAAGTGCTGTGTGTGTTTATGATGCCATAAAAAGGCAATATAGCACACAATTAAACACAACAAACTTTGTGTTTAAAACTTATGCAATGGGCAAACACTTTTTATCCGCTAAACCTTGGACTCGGTTTCCTGCTTAATGACAAAAACCTACTGACGCATTTGTCCCAGTGAGAGCCTGGGACTCTGTACTTGTTGAAGGAAGAGAGCAAACTGGGGACTGTTCCGTGTATAGAGACTTGGTAAATCAGAAATAAGCATCATAGTCATGACTTTCTACACAAAGATAACAACAAAAACACTGATCGAGAAGCCATGTCACCGGTCAGCTTTGCTTGCAATCAACACACTTTTGTGTCTCTGATGTATGAGAAATGACTGCAAGTATCTTGTCATGTTCATCTCACCTTGAGAGTGTGACATGAATACCAAACCTTCTTTTGAGCTATCCAGCAGTAATAGACATTTTCAGATATGCAGATCCTGCAGTTGTTTAGAAATAAAGAAACCAACAAAAGGGAAATGGGGCAGACTCATCAGATATTTTTGGCTTTTTTACAGAATTTGAAGAAATTACCAAATCTCTTTGTGCTTTAGTTTCCCAAGTACAAGGGGAGAGGCTATTCTTGACATATATCAGGATGAAGTTAATGTTTTAAAAGCTTACTGATCTTTTACTAAAGAAAATAGAGAGCAATATAGTACTAACAGATGTAATTAAACCCTTTATACCTACCTATGCCAATTTACATGTACGAGCGTGTGCAGATCAGTAATAGACTATTTATCTGGGAAAGCACACACAAGCACTGCGGGTAATATGTGTGAAGACTAACTACAGCAAGGAAGCCTGTAGTGATCTCCAGGAGCAGGTCACCCACAACACAGAATGAATAGTAAAGTAATGCTCGTAACAGCCAAAAAAGGAAACTTGATCTGTGTCTCTGGCAGGAACCTGGGGAGTCCAGAAACGTGTGTTCAGTTCCTGCCTCTGCTTCACCACCCTGCTAGAGAACTTACAGCTTTTCTCTGTTCTTCTTCCCACTCCTAGATGTCGGGGGTAGCGATTTCACCATTGTCCATTTATGTCAGTCGTATGCATAAGAATTACTTCTTAGAGAGCAGCCACGCTCGGGGCAGTCAGTCGCGGCTATGGCGAAGAGGGTTCTGGTTTTTCCCTGCAGAAGTTCGCGAAACATGGCATTTAGGTAACTGCACAGGGAGCGCGTTAGGTCGCGATCTTTGTGAGAGAGGGAAGAACAGATTTATTTTCCTCTGTTGGAAAGCCAATCGTTTTCTGATTTTCTGCCGCGGGGCGGGGGACTACGGACAAAAACTCAGGCAAACAGCCCACGCTGCTGAGGGCTGGCTGCGTGGACCCGAAGCCCAGACC
>NW_010515798.1:0-222 GCF_000687285.1 Phaethon lepturus
AGGCCGTGCCCTTTTGTTCCAGGCTGGAGAGTCGGGTAGCAATTAGGGAAGGTTTAACCGGGAGAGTCCAGTACTGCAGGATTTTTGTGTAGCGGCTGAATCAGTCGGGGATGATTGTTGCTGACATAGGGTGAACAGATCTGGGGCGGCAGTAATCCTTCGGCAACTTGTGCCGGGCCTCCACCTGATCCGTAGGTGTCGGCGGGGCAGGTGCACGTTGCG
>NW_010515798.1:253-19948 GCF_000687285.1 Phaethon lepturus
TGTGTACTCTGACCTCCCCTAGCACTGCCGCGGCGGTGAGTCACGCTGAACGTCCCCGAGGGGAGGAGGTGGAGTTAGGAACGCTCAACAGGTTATTTCTCCTTGGGGTGAAATTAAAGGTTTGCTTTCAAACTAGTTTGAATTTACATTTGGAGCTCATTTTTAGCTGTGGCTCACGAGTAGCTGCCGTGTCTTCAGCGTGACAAGTTCCCATCGTGTGTTAGCTGGCGTTGGTGGAGCTCGGCTTAGTGGTGTTTGCTCTCGAGTGAAACTATGCGGTTTCGGTCTGATGTCACTTACTGGTATGCGCTCACTCAGAACTGATGTTCTGCAGGCTGAAGCAAAATACACACCTCTTGCATTGCTACTGAAAAACCTTTGGCTACCTGAAATACTAAGTTACTGGTAAACTTATTGTAAGATATTGTTAGCTGTGGTGATTTTATCAACTCCGAGGTCTTAATTTTACTTTTAAGGTGTATTCAAGGCAACTTCAGCTTAGAGTGTGATTGTTTTTTTTTTAATAAACTTAAATGCTAGTGTTGCTCTATTGAGTTGCATGCCCCTTCCTAAGTATGCTTTCAGAGATCTTATATTACGTTTTAACATGTATGTGCACACATTTCAACAACAAATGCATACAATTGGAGAAGTAATTTATTTTGGGTAATATTTCAAACTGGTGATGTCCCCTAGCTACAGAGACAGATACAGCATACATTCGCCCCCTCCCCCCCCCAAGAACATTTATATTAACAAAAACAGGACTTGAAGATAAATATTGTCTTTGCTCCTAAAAATAATGGTGTTGTGTTAGAGTTCTGCCACATGAGGAATTATGAAGAATTGCGTCAGCTTAAATTTTGCAGATTTTTCTCTTGTATAAAATTGGAGTGCAAGGTTCCCGCTTCCAGTTCAAAGTACTCTTTTAACATACAGTTATTTTGTGAGGCTGTGGAAAAATACTACCTTCCATGCATGTGCATGTATATTGCTAAAAAAATACTTTTTTTTTTAAACAGAAGTATTGGGTATTTTGACTGTAGGCTGGTGTACAGACTGGTGTAAAATTAGAAGTTGTATCTTACCATAGCAATTATTTGAAGCTTCTTCCAGATCATGGTCATACTAAACTGGCCCTTCGAGCATGTGCACATGTATACAATGCCAGCCAAACTTAATTATACTGAAACCTATGTTAACTTAAGAATGTTGCAAAATATAGTCTCCCTCGGTTTAACTCTTCACTGGTATACTTTCAGACTTCAAAAAATGATGTATTTGAAATAGCATATCTCTTCCTGAGGAAAAAAGTAAGTTTTGTAAGTCCTGTAAGTTTTTTTTCAGCGTAAACTCTTACAGTCTGTAATAGCCTTTTATCAAAGTTACTTCTTACCTTTTCAATCTTTATCACAGAAATGTCCTTAGAGACCAGAATCTTACACATACAGTTCTATATGAATTTCCTTGTCAAAACAAATACTTCCAGTAGATGGGTAGCATTATTTCTACTTCAACCATTAGTTCCTGGGCTACTGTTCATATAGTTTTAATAGTTGCAGATGGGGGGATTATAAATATTTTAGAAATACTGGACTATAGGAAGACTTCTGCGTTCAGGTTTCAGGTTCTGTTTCCTTCAGTCACCCCTTTGGACATGGTGCCTGTTTTCTCATTTTTGGGGTTATAATGTGTTAAAAAAAAAAATCGATGTGACTGGTTTTCTCTTAATAGTTACTTAATGTACTTTTTAGCTTTGTGGGCCTTGTGTCCATATCTACATTTATCTTGGCACACTTGACTGGAAGGGAATGAAAACATTTTTTTGACTAGCTGAATAATTCTTACTTGTACATGTGGGAATCTTGGCTAGTGTGATTGTTGATAATAGGGCATAACACAATCAGTCTTTACGGTACCTTCCACTGCCCTTCAGTTTTGGTTACTTAACTTTTTCCCTGCTATGCCGTGAAAGAACATGTTTTTATTAAGGTTTGAAATGCTTGCTGTGGCCATTAGTAGTATACAATAGCAAAGGGTGAGAGAAATGAAATCTTGCTTGCGGTTTAATCTAGTGGTGGCTGTGATTGCAAAATGTATGGGCTTAATCTCTTCTGATGTCTTTTTGAACAATACTAATGGATGCTGTGGGAATGACTGTGTCAGGGTATTAGTGATGAGATGTAAAGCTTTCCACCTTTAAGCTGAGGGCTCAAATACCATCCACAATGGTTAAAAACAAAACATAATGCTTTTAAGTAGTAAATGTGGGCACTGAACTTACTGAATCGTAAGTCTTTTTGAATGCTGAACTCGATCTTCAGACTTCCTTCTAGTTTTAAATATGTGCATAAAGAATATTTCCTAGTCTCTCACCCAAGTCCTGTAATTAGCTGGATTTTGTGTGTTCTAACGGTTTTTCTAGCTCCAAGCATGTATCTATTATCTACCACTTCAATCAGAGTTGAGACCTTGATCACGTTAACAGTTCGAGACTTGCTGATTGCAAGGACTCCTTGGTTTCCTCTGCTAGAGGGAATGACCTATAGTTTTCATAAATGTGGGTTAGAGTTCTGCCTCAAATCCTACTTGGGGACACCAATGTATTTGTTTCTTGTAGAGTATATATGTGCAAGCTTCTGAAGTGTTTTTTAATGTGCTGTAATCTATGAGATAGCCAAATTTGGAGCAGTATTCTGTTTTTGCTATTTAAGACTATATGAACACTATAATGTTAGGTCAATTCTCAGGTTGCTGGTGAGTTTCTTTGACTGTAACAACAAAGAAGTAAATAGGTATAAAATGCATATGGGGATGTAACACCAAGTAAGCTGAGGATTTGGTTTAACATTAGAACCTACTTTCTCCTTGAGGAAAAAAAGGTCCTGTAAAATGATTGCATTTAATTTTGATAGTGCTCCTGTAACTTGTATTAGGACCTTAGAAAATACTTTAATGCTTTGTTTTCAAAGAAGAAATTATCAATATAACTTACGTTTTGGGTTTGGATTTTCTTAAATTCTTTGACTGTTACAGTTGTGACTATAGGCAACTTCAGATACCACATGGTAGTTTAGGTGCATTTCTCAGTGTGAATTTTGTTGTTCTGGGAGAAGGGCTGTGAGCTCCATGCACTGTAGGTGATTACGAAGTATATTCTGGAGTTTGCTTCTGGTTCAGCATGCAGAGATCACTGTGATGTAAACAGAGCTTGAAATCTGACTGTGCCTGGGAGCTGGTTCCACCTTTATAGAGTGGAAAAATCAGTAAGACCTTATCAGTGACCAGCTAGCTAATCTTTGTTTCAAAGAAAACATCCAGAAGTGGGTTGTTGTATGTCACAGGCATGTTACGGTGCACATTGTGCCACTATTTATGTAGCATGAGAATAGATAGTGGGCTTCTGTCTATGCAAAAAAAGCTCAAAACGTGGTATTTTGAATTGGTGCTTGAAGTCAAGAGTGGTCATTAAGCCTGAGTATATGTCCTCGTTGACACTACAACATACCATTGTGGTCAAAACTTTCTGGTGAGGACTTAATGAGGATACTTGATCACAAATCTTCAGTGTAAGGTGCTGAGCTGAAAACAGAGCTGTAACTAGTGAACCGTTCAAACTGTGAATTGTGCTAAATACTTTGGGTTATTACTTGAAATGCTATAGAAAAGTATTGTTTATCTGAGATCAAAGCACTTATGGAGAAAATTTGGTAAAAAGTCAATGAAGTTCTGACCAAGGACCCAGCTGTTCACCCATTTTGTTACAGGCCATACCAATAAGCTTGCAGGATGAAAGGGATCCTCTGTTCTGTTCTCCTATCCTCTATAACTAAAGGAAGGGTGATGTCTTGTGTGTTTTGGGGTTAAGTTCATAGCATGTCTGAAATTATATAATATCTGTACAGCCAGCTACCCTCTGGTTAAGAAAGACACCAGTCATTTATATCCCCCTAATTTTTCCTGTTTATCGTAGTATAAATACAACAAAAATGAATATCAAGCTAGGCTCAGTGTTTTCTCAGGCAAGTATATTGCTAATGACTTCTTCACTGAATGTACTGATTAAGCAAACAGCCATAGGCAAGTCTTAAAATGAATTCCGTGATTCTGTGCAGTGTAGTTATGCTGAGTCCAAAAAGTCCTGAAATGAAAACATTGTCTTGTCTTATAATTACGCTATTTTAGGGACACATTATTCAAATATGTGCTCTACACTCATGAATAGTAGGGGTGCCCTTGTTTCAAGGGCCTGTGACGCGCTTCAGTGAAGGATCTGAGAAAATGTGGGAATGTGTTCATCTGAATGCTGTAGGGTCTGGTGTGGGTCCCTTGCATCTTGCAGAGTAACAAGTGCCGCTGAGGCCACAGGTGTGGTGACTTGTCTGCAGGGTTATCTGCGGGGTTTTCCTGCTGTGGTGTACCCTTAAATAACTCCTTAAGCCACAAGCCCTGTGGGCAGTTTGAGCTACGGAGGTGGGCCACTGCAGGGTTAGAGACCTGCGCCAGTGTGCACAGGACTGGGCATTTTGCTCATGTTTGGTGTTCCTAACTGTAGGATCTTCAGTAGCTCTTTAGAGTTGTTTCCTGCCTTTACACATCAGGATTTAGGTAGACACTTGGGAAAACTAAATATGTTGTTAGGTGCTAAAAATTTAAGTATTGGCTTTGTGTTAAAATAGTGTTTATTTTCTCAAGGGTATTTGGTAATCTCTAATAAGATTCTTGTTTCCTAATCCACTATAAACAGATGTTCTACCCTTTGGTGGTGTGGGGGAGGGCAGCCTAAATTCAGTAAGATGATAGTGGTAGGGAGTGTTTCGTTGGGGAAGCTCATCTTAGGAGAAGTGGGCAAGACTACTATGACCATTTTTGGCCTGCGTAAAGCATCGTAAGGTGTTTTGTTAGTTTTCCATAGCAGAGGAAGCAATAACAGCACTTGGTACTGCTCCGATAGTCTTTTCTCCTCCCCAACCGCACATACATGAAGTACTGATATGCGAAAAATAGAAATTGAGCAAAAGTAGGCAGTTTCTTTGATTTGTCATTCCAAGCCTTTTCCCAGTAAGTACTGCACTGAAGAGCCGTCTTCCATCTTCCTCACCACTGCCTTTTACATTTTAGTTCTTTCCTGGGAACTCGCTTACAAAGTATTCACCCTACCCCTCCTAAACCAGGTGGTAATTAGTTTTCAACTCATGATCCTTTGGGACTGTGTAGGCTGTTTCTTGCCCAGTTCGAATGGGATCCAGTAACAGTGTCTTCCCTCTGCCCCACTGGGTCAGCAATCGTTTTAACAGATGGCCCCCATTTATGTATCCAGCTTTATATTTTTCTTGTAAATATTAAATGGCCCTGTTTCAGCTATATACACTCTAGGCTGGTGACTGTTTCTTATGATGTATCCAGACGGGAATTAGCAAAGAGATGGTGTCTTTTAGTCTTGTTAATACACTTCAGAGCGTATGGTCAAGCTTTTGGACATAGCTCTTTAAGAAGAGTTGGTGCGGCTGAAAGAACATCCGTTCCCCTTTCCTACAAACCTTGCTGATTATCTTTCTTTTGACCACAGCTGCTACAACAGCGTCACTGTTGCTACAGCATTAATGACGTGGTTATATTCATTAGAAGTTGGATAATACAAAAATTATGAAGTAGTAAATTATGTCTGAAGAGACACTGCTCAATTTTTTTAAAAGTAGGTTAATTAAAAGGAAATAACCTTAAATTGTGACTAGAAGCAGTAACATAATGAAGCGGGACAGGTTGTGAAATTTGAACAATTATGTCAGTTTTTGTATTACTTAAATTATGAGCAATGGTGACACGAGTTTGCGAAACGACTGACCTGGCGCACATTGCTATAAAATGTTTTTAAAACCACAACAAAAGTCTTAAAAAAAAAAAAAAAAAAAAAAAGGCAAAGGGGAACTATTTATACAATTGCTTTCAGACTAATTGCAAATAGGATAGGGTTAGTTTATGCCATCTAAAGAGTTGTTGTTTCTAATAGAAGATAACAATTGGAGTTACTGTAACTGTAAAACTCTAGGAGGAATAACTTTAAAAGGTGCTTCTTGACAATGTGTTATAAAATAATTAGTCACTTGTAACTAATATGGGATCAGGATAGTACCTGGGGCTAAGTATGCCAAGTATTGTTTACCTGAACAAATTCCAAGACTCATAATAAATCTGTAATTCATGTTCATTTTAGATGGCTGGCTTCCCCGGGATTAAATCTGGGAGAAAGCCAGATCTCATTAACCCTCTCAGCACAGGATGCTTGTTTAAAAACTTCATCTCACTTGACCCAGCACTGTTGGTTCCTACACGTTGTTTGGAAAAATACTCCTTTACCCACAGATGCCTCCATGTGAAGTAATTTTCCAGAATAGTGTTAGGGGGGGAAAAGGCAGAGGCTTTTCCTGTAAATCTGGACTCCTAGAAAAAGTATTTCCAGTGGGTATGAAGATCTTGAAGCCAAGCTTGAAGGCATGACTTTCTGACAAAAGAATTTGTGTTTCCTTCAAAATTTAAGTGGTGTAAGGTGATTGGTTGTTGCATAGAGGTTAAACCCCCTCTGTTAATAACCCACCTTTGTAGGAATGGAAATTCCTGGAGGGTAATCTCATATGAGAGAACTGAATGGACTGGCATTTTGTTTGGGTTTTGCCGCCCTGGGTAATGCAGCTTGGATTAATGCTCCTTGAAACAGGGAGCCTTTAGCTAGGGAATATGAGAAAGATCTGCAGGTTTATAAAAAGGATATTAATGCCTTGAACCAAGAACATCTTTCACCTGGATCAGATACAGCGCTGTAGAAGCACTCTCTAGCACACCAGCTTATTTTTTCCAATCTTGCTCATGTAGTTATTGTAGTTTGTTCATTCTTGGTAGTTAGATGGTAAATACCCCTTAGAGCCACCCGGGAAAGTGCTGAGTTTCACATTAGGGGATCTATCAGTAAAATTGTTTGAATACCCTGTCAGTATGCAACTTTGAATATTTAGTCTGTTATATTCCTCTTCCAGCTGCTGACCCCCGTATTTTACATTTCTTAGGTGCAGAGTACCAGTTACACTGAAAAACAAGTATCACTTATCTGTAAGGTGGTAAGTGGGCCATGAAACGTCTTCATCTTGGGGGCAGTTAGGAAGCTTCTTGAGCATATACCGCTAACATCATCGGAATGTTAAGTTCTTCTGTTGCATTTGGCAGCAGATCTGCAAATCTTATGTAAAGATAGTATCAACCTATGCACTGGCAGAGGCACTGTATCACTGCAAAGTTGTTGTTTGTTGTCTGTCCATGTCTGCCTCCCCCCTTGCCCAGTCCTGCCCCCAGGTTCTTCTAATATTATGCGTCTTCGCAGAATATTGTCTTTGGCACTCGCTATTTCTTAGACATCTCGGATGTCTAAGGCATCTGCATCATGGTGTTCTCCTTCATGGAGGTGCCAAGAGTGATGGCATCAGATAAAGTTGGTCTTTACAAGCAAGGAGGATTCAGAAATGAATAAAGAGCAGACATGTTCCAGGCTACTGCAAGAGAGTTTTGTCTTTTAAGAATTAAGAGGGGGAAGCTGGAATAGCTAGGTCTGTGCAATACTTTGACTTGTTTGAATTCCATCATTCCAAAGGCAAGCAGACAGTTTTCAATCCTGAATCAACTACCTATTCTTCCTCTTTCTTGCCTCTGCCCTCCCCAGCAAAGAGACAAAAACCTTAGCACAAAAGCTGAAGTGTCTGGATTCTCACAAATAATTATTGTGAAACTGTGTGCTGTGACTAAGCCTTACTCACAGAATTGTTGCATCAAGACTAACTGTATAGCTGTGTTAAAAGATCACTATTTTAAAAACAGATTACACTGAGACCTAACCTCTGAAAGAGCCTTAATGAAACCATAGATGTCTTGCTCAAGTCACAGGAGTATTGTTTCTTGTAGCTGTCATGCAAGCTCATTTGCTTATTTCTGCTTTCTGTAAGAGAGAGATGAAGACAGTGGGGAGAGGAAAAGAAAATCATAAAAGATCTTTTAAATGCAGAAGTAATTAAAGGACATTTTGAAGGACACTAGGATTCTATACAGAAATTCTACTTAATAAGACCTTCCATAGCAAGCTGGAAATATTTCAAAACCCTTAAGAATACAAATTTCAGATGAGAAATAATCAGAAGCGGTAAACAAAACATGCTGAAAGGCACCTACTGTTTATACTTTCTTGTACTGCATTTGGAAATAATGGCAGTCATCACACACATGAATTTGGGTGTTCCTCACAGTATTTATCTGAACATATTCCCACATAACTGGGAAATGGCAGAATCTTGAGTATGAGGATAATATGGCAAGCTACATCCTCTTAAAGGCATATCTGTACTTCTTGCAAGTCTTGTGTAGATAGCCAACAAAGCAAACATCATCTGAAAGTCTTTGATCTTAGTGGCTTAACTGTTCATGTAGATCAGACCTGAATTACAGGTGGAGTAAAATGAAGGGCTCACCTTTCTGAGAATACTGTGCTATTTTCAGGGAGAGGAGACACTGACCTAAATGCTCCCAGTTGTGCAAAGAGTGATAGTTTGAATTACTTCAAAAGAGAGTAACAATTCCTGTGAAATGGAAAACTATTCTTATAAATGACATATTCTGCCTTAAGGGAAGTCCTGCTCCAGCTAAAACAGTCTATTTAAGGAAGAGGGGTAGTTCAGAATTACTCTCTTTCACAATATGCCTCTCTCTTCCAGCTGAGAGGGAACACGGCCCCAGCAGTCTAAAGGTGCAACCCCTTCTACCACCCCAAAGTGCTCTGTGAATAGTGGCAGGATTTTTAATGTTAAGAATATGATTTTTCTTTGTCCATATTTGTCAGCTTCCTCAGGTGTCTTAGAGTTTCTGCCCTCCTGATACTGAGGAGGAGCTGGAGTCAGGGCTGTTGCATGCTGAGAAGAGCTGCAAATAAAATTGAAAACTAATGTGGGTTCCTACCCCAAGAAGAGAATGAAAGTTAGCAAATGGCTATCCAGCCAATACAAACTGCAGCTCCCCTTGGGAAAGGCAAGTCAGTGCTCAAGAAACATCTCTGATAGTGCAGTAGTCCCAGTTTCTCCTCTGATGTGCTATTCCCAGGAACCCGTTCCGTTCTTTATCAGGTGGGTTGTTTCTGGTTAAATTTTCCAGTTTAAATATGCGATTATGTAATCAATACATGCCTTCTTCCAAATGAAGTTGCATAATTTTTGTCTCACTTCATAGCTGCCTGTCCTGCCTGTTAGGGGAATTTGGGCATTGGAAGCTGAAATACACGTGAAGTGTATGTTTGGATTTTTAGTTTTGAAGAACTCTTTGCCTTTGAGGGTATGTAGAGTCAGAGATGATTCATTTGAAATAAACCGATGCTAACTTAAAAGGTTTTCTTACTTGTGTTTTATCTCCAATCAGTAAATGCCTCTTTATCTTGGGATGATGTGTAAACAACAGTAAGAAGCCAGTGGTTGAGAGCTGCTGAGATCATTGCTCCTTCAGAATGACTGGTGGTGTTGCTTTTTTTTCCTTCCAGCATTATGAGAAAACCTTTTAAGTCACTTGGATTATTGATAATGCTAGGACTATCTTTTTGCCTGTAAACTTAGTTTGGTTGATAGCAATGTGAAATTTAGGTCCTGTACTCCAAATTGTTTTAGCATCTTGATTTAAAATGCAAACAGGCAGGAGATGCCTTTTAAACTTGAATGTGATATTTCTGCAGCATAGATTTTGCTAGCCTGAACTTCTGATTACACTATCTCCCTTTCAAAAAATCAAACATCCCTTAAGTCGTTACTACTAATAAGTACTTTAAACAAAAGCAAACTGTCAAACATATGGGCTTTTTAGCTTCTCTGTGATTGAATTGGAGTTGTGAATTTTTACGATGTTCTTTGTCCTTGTTTTTACTCCCTTCTGTGTGAATGAAGAATGCTCCAAGTTACCTAGAGCAAAGTAGTAGAAATGTATGTGTTAGAGGTATAGTAGTGGAATAAGCAGACAGTGGCCTTCTGTGCAGCAGAAGGGCTACACAGAACAGCGTGAAGTGAACTATGTGGTGAGCTGCAGATACAGTTACCTCTTCCTTGAGCCTTGTGATCAGATCGGTGTGCTGTATGCTGTGGTGTATGACGGGGAGAAGCACATGAATTAACTAGTGAGTTGAAATAGTTTGAATCTTACTACAAGCCTGATTAGGCTGTTAGCAACTAAGTTTTTAATGTTGTGAGGTAGACAGATTGAGGGATCCAACTTTTCTATTTCCAGAAAAATCTTTCAAGTCAGTGACTGGCCTTCTTTTGCTATAAGTAAATTGCTTGGGATGTTCATAGCTGGCAGTAATCATTTCTCTTTTCTATTACAGAAAGTACCATTTTTCATATGGAACTGGACACTCAGTATGAAACTAGATTTTGCTTGCTTTACCTTTTAACTTTTACAACAGGACCTTTCAATTTATTTGGTAGTTTCAGTCTTTCTGTATTTAAAAATTAGTTTCATAGAAATGAACTTTAAACGTTTTGGAACACTTGTTAGAGAAATAAACCCTCCAAGATATTTATACTTGACAAAATACCATAGTCAGTGTTACAAAACTTAGCAAATCATTTTCCTCTCTATCAGAAAAGCAGATTTTTCCATGTTTTAATGTTCCATTATTTTTTATTTGTGCATTAGTCCATATTTCCTGGATATACTTACAGCATAGAGGTTAGTATGTAGCTGACCAAAACATAATACCTAAAATCTGTCTTTACTGTCCTAGCCCTTCAAGCGATGTAATTACGTTGCTTCCAAGCTATAAGCCGAGGCAATTTACAGATTACTGGAATGCTTGAAAACAGTGACCTTTCAGGTCACTCTGAGTGCTCCCATTATGCAGAGATTGCTGTGGCACTGTTGTAATGTGCTGGCCTGTCACATGCTGACTAACTTGCAGAAAGCTTTGATGCAGCTGTTTTAAAAATGCATTTGCTGACTGATAGGCACTTCGGCTACTGACTGTGAACAAAGCTGGCATGCTCATTCCACGCTTTTACCCCCCTTTTTCTATAACAACACTTCTCCCCTGCTGACTACACACACAGTTCTTATCTGGGCCCAACTGTTGACTTGTCTCCATTTAAATTGTATTTGTGTTAATTTTCACTTCAAAAATAGTCGTGTGTATGAGAGAGGCAGTTTGTGCGGTTTATTCAGAGTGGCTGCAAACAAGCAGCCTGAAAATTGATGTGGCTTTAAAGAGTGGGTGGATTAGGGGGGAGAAAGAGTGGGTGTGACTGGGCAAAGCAGGGGAGGGAAGGGATTAAAAAACAATGGTCCTTTATTGGTGATGACCAATACAGTGGAAAGTAGTTTCCTGAGATGTAGCATATATTGAACAGAAGTTTGAGATCTAACGTCTTGTCTTGAATTGGTACAGAGTAGGAAGAAAGCTGATAAGTAAATGTTTGAGTATGTGATGCTTAGTGGGCATGATACATGGTGACTGTAATGCCAGTACCTCTTTCAGTGTTAGAACCAGGACTAGAACATGAATAAAAGTTAAACTGACTTGTTTTATTTAATCTCTTTACTTCAATTTTATTAACAGTTGTTAGATTGGGTAGTGCCTGACTTGCAAGGATCATGGCAAGAGTAAGTCCCAAAGTATAAAATCCTTAATTCTAGTAGCCTGAACAGAATGTTACAAGGGTAAACTGCTTTTTTTGCTTTCCAAAGACACTTGAAGAGAATCCATATTTTCACTGAAAATAAGATGCTGGATGTTTGTGGGAAGTGGATTTGTAATCCAAGTAAGCTTTTACAATAAGCAGCATAATAGCCCACTACCTGTGAAGGGTGAAATTTACCCATTCACAATTTAACCTTTGAGTCTAGGACATGTATTTATATTTAATATAATCTATTTGTTGCTTGTACCTCAAATTCTAAGCCTGTGTTAGTTCAGTGTGTTTGGATCAAAACCGAAGCATCACTGTTCTGCTGAGAGGTAGAAAACAAAGTAGGAATGATTCATACTATATAGGTGTATCATGTATGAAGCTTTGTATAATTCTAATAGACTGAGCTGCTGTTGGGCAGCATGGCATCGTTTTCCCCTTGTTTGGGGGAAGTCCGAGTACAGGTATTCACCTGGGTTTACTGCATTTCCAGTAACTGCAAAATATGCATCACCTGTGCCTAAAATCTCTTGAAGCAGTATTGCAGATTCAGGGATAGCCAGCTCGTGTAATTAAAATTGCTTTTGCTATTTGGCTAAATAATGTACAGTGACAGTGCACTCAAATATAAATTTGAAGTTATAAAAGAATGTAATGGAAAATGTATTTCCTGCTATAGAAATGCAGCGAAAAGAACAGAATGAGTAATGAATTTACAGCAGGAAACTGAACAGTGTAATTCTGTAGTGAGTATTTTCCTACTCCTCTGGGCAAAAGAGTCTGCATTTTTTTTTGAGATTGTTATTTGCATATATTCAAATCACCTTTTTGTAGTTGCACCTTAACTTTCATAGAGGAAAAGGATTTTCTGTGGCTCAGTTCAACACTTATTAATCTGGATCAACTGAAACAGCACAATGAGGCAAAAAAGATGCATTACTACACCTGTTGGTAACACAACAATATCTTTTAGAGGATTAAATTTCAAAAAGAATCATTTCTGAAGCTGAAACTACAAAAAATAGTGGAACGTGCAACTAAATTATACATCAATACAAGAAGTACAAATTTTGATACCACCACTGCACTTAATTTTCTCGTAGAAGTTATTAGAACTGGCTTGACTATGAAGGTATGAATACCAAATCAGTCAAGCTTTGAAAGCGTTCTTCTTTTACAGTAAGTTTTCCTTTGCTGTTCAATTCTGCTTTTACTTTGCTGAAAGAAGACTACTACAGCTGTCTCTGCTGGAAGTACTTCTCATCTATTCTTTCTGACCAACCTTTTAACTCTTTTTTTTTTTTTTAATCCTCACCTATTTAGTCTTCAAGATATTTTCCAAAGACTACTCTGGATTAAATGGTTTCTCTGCAAATCATGGCCTTCCAATAGTATTTTCCATTGAATGGACTCATCAAACAGATTTGTCTGGGGTACTGAAGCTAAACTCTTGAGTTTTCTTACTCATTTGGTGAAGAGGTTCCTTTAAAAAAAGGCTAGCTGATCTTGCAGGTAATTCAGTTACTTCCTTATCGCCCCCCCCGCCCCATCCCTAGCATCTGGTTCTTGATATGTAACTTGATAGCTTTTTGGGGCAACAAGTTGAATGAACTGTAGCTGTAACCTAGGATAAACAGGTCACTGGCCAAAATTACACTGGCATTTCAGCTGTTAACCAAGAGCTTACCCAGTTTCTTTTCCAGCTGGTTTGATAAACAGCTAGAATGTCATTCATGCTTTTTCGTTTAAAAAAATGTGCTGAGTAAATGAGAGAGACATCTGCCCATTAAGCACAGATGGGAAATACTTGCTAAGAGGTAGGCCTGACAGGTAGCATGTCTGTCAAAGTTATGTATAGACTTTTATTTTTAGTCTTTGCTTTCAGAGTTCCCCTTCTGAAATACTCTGTGTGCTTGTCATCTTCACCATAGCTTCGCTAGCAACCAAGGATTATTCTTTATGAAATTGTGATTATCTAAGGAGAAAGAGAAACTTCTCATAAGTCTGTCTGCTAAGCATGTAGTGTCTCTGCTTGTGCTACTTATTTCAAAGTTGAGCTGGACATGACATCCACTATTCCTTTATGAACATGTCTTTATGTAATGATTAGTTTGGGATTCTTCACTTCATGTGTCTTATCTGTGCAAAATCAGAACAACATACTTGAACATAATTTATTCTTTTTGTTTGCATGTTTATAAAAGATATCAAACTGACTGCTATAGAAAATAATTTGGTGATGTGTCTCTGTATTGGGTACTTAAGTTGATAGCTTCATAGTCTGAGAATGAGGATAGCTCTTCAGGACTGTACAGATGGGGAGACCACTAGTAGTAGCTTAACAGTAATGACAATTCTCCTAAAAATGCCATGACATGCTCATGCTATTTGACCTGCCAACAGAAAGCTTTCAGTGTTACAGTGCTGATATGTCTAGCTTTTCCTTGTCAGCAATTCCTGACGGGTGTCAAACTGCTGCCTGTGTTTACTGGGTTTTATTTGTAGCTTTCTTTAAAACATCAGTAATTTGGGGTTTTGTTCTGGTGGGTGCTTGTAGGGTGTGCAAACTTTCTTCCTCTTCTCAATTTTGCAAAGAAGTCTGCAAAGGTAACTGAAATTCATTTAATTATGAGCATTACTTCTGGTCATGTTGAATGCTTTTTCTTGGATTGATTTAAATGACTTATGCTAAATATTCTTTTAACATGTGCTGGGTAGACTAATTTTTTTGGTGGTGGTGGGGAAGAGCCCCTTAAATGTGTTACGGAACAAATGCAAAGCGAGACCACTAAAAAACAAAAATGCTTTGTGATTCAGTCAGCTGTACCATTCTATCAGACTTGTTTAGGCTGACTTCCAAGTGCAAACTTCAGATACTACAATTGTGTGTGTTTCGATGCTTATCGCTTGCTTACATGAGAAGCTCAGATTTCATCTTGGAAAAAGTGTGTACCAAGCTCTAGTAGCAGTAGAAAAAAAAAAGCCTTGAAAATTTTGTTGTATTGTATACTTGAAAATGTAAGTAAATCTAAAATAATGCTTTTGAAAATTATTTCAAAGTAATACGGATGTTTAATTATACTGGTGCAATGATGTGTACTATGTAGGTAATGTGGGACTATAGATTGAAATAATGATAGTATACCATCCTGTACCTAATGCTCCAGTTTGGAGGAAGAAGTTAAGCCCTGCAGAAACTTTGCACTGGTAGTAAGTGTTGCAGTGCCATAGGTCTCAATATTTAAGGAGATTAAGTGTATGCATCAATAATCTGCAGTTTTGGTACAATCATGCATGTGTTGTCTTTGATCTTTTGAGAGTAAATATGGCTTGGGGGCACTGACTCCGAAGTTGACAGTGCACCGTCAAGGAAAAATGGCACCAGTATGATGTGATGGTATGTACGTGCAAGCTGATAGTTGGTACGTGCTCATGGAACCTTAATGTGTCCAATTAATGATGTATTTGTCAGGATTGGGGAGCTAAAATATGTCCGTAGTTTGCTGTGTAGTTTCAAGATGTAAAGCAGAGGTGAAATGGGAAAAGAGCTTTTTAAGTACGTTTTTTTCTGTATTGCCTTGTAACAACGTAAAGTTCTTAAAAAAAAAAAAAAAGACACATACGGCAATCCTAAAACTACATTGCTGATTTATCAAAGGCCCAGAAAAGACCATGTGTTGTCACAAAAATGACCTTCTGGGTCCTTGACTTGCAGATACTGGTAACACACCTGATGTTTGGGCTGCTGGTGGTGAGGAATGTCCAAGGGCAAGAGTGTGGTACAAAAACCAAAAATGGATTGAAGTTCTGCTCTTGGAAGAACTTCAGTTAAGCCATGAAATTAAATGACACTATGTTTGGATGTGTACCTTACCCTTCAAGAGTCAAGGGGCTGGCTCAACTAGGCCAAAAATGTGGAGACATTTCTGCTGTTGATTACTTTTTTTTGTGGAACAGATAAGAGCTAATATGCAGCAATGTGAACAAATACATGCAGAGGGGGAAAATGCAGCCAAGTGGGATTTCTGTTATGTTTTTTCCTTGCTGCTTTGTCATTCTTCAAGTGAATTTGTTCTGTTTTGTCAATTAAAGCCTTTACTTGCTTTAGAATGTGAAGCTTAAAGAGACAAGGTAACAGATGGAGAAAGACTTAAACTTCTACACTAGTTGTTTCCCCTGATCTGTAACCTTCTGTTGTTTTCTTAGAATATGTTACATTCAGAATGTAGAAGTACAGTGGAACTACTTTCTGTACCGCAAGGAGTGCTGGAATAATAAAGGGGTGAGGTTAAGGAAGGTTGTGTAATCTTGAGTGAATTTTCAGTTTGCAAACTGGAGTGTCAGGTTATAGTTTTGACTCTTGCAGTTTTTAAGTTGAAGTACAATTGGAACAACTTTGAAAAAGGGAGAAGTTTGTCCTTGTTAAAGGGCTTCGGGTTTGCAAAGTCTCTGTTTTTAAATATGGTTCCAGGTAGTTAGAAGATGCAGTTCTGGTAGAAGCACAGTGCATCTTTTAAAACAGCCCTGGTCATTTCTGCCAGTTTTCTGGCCTGTTTGGGAATGTGCATTCCAGAGCAGTGATGAACGGGACATGATGGAGTTTTGGTCAAGAATATAATCCTGCATCCTTGGTATACTTGAAATTGTGAGAAGAGATGTTAGTGTCATGTGGTTAAAGCTGCTGGTTGAGGCAGTTTGTTCCACTCTAAATTAGTTTATTTTTAATTGCTGATGTAAATACAAAAGTAGCTTTGTGACTGTTTTTAAGGTTAACCCTTGGCTTTCTGGGTGTGGCTTTTCTTTTTTTGATGGAACTGTGTTTTTAGTTGTACTTTGGCTTTATCACCTCAACTGGGGAAGCAGAAGGTGAAGTTTAAACTGTAGAAGAAAGGCCTTGAAGCTATTTGATGTGACAGATTGTAATTTCTGGTAATTCCTTAATTAGTATGCAAATTTAGAAAGATTTCTAAGTTTTTCGTAAAATTCAGTGTTAGTTCTCCTACAATGATCAGAATAATTGAAAGACTACCAAATGTCTTCTCATAAGAAGAGGTCATTTTGTTGAAGTGCACTGTTTTGCTTTGTATGCATAAAGCAACATGCTGCTCGGGAGTTCTTATCTAGTCAACATTTAATGCTCTTGAGCATTCCCTTAGTTAATTCCCTTGTCCCTTCCCCTGCTTTGATGTGCAAACAGGAAAGAAAAAAATTCTAGCTGTATGTGGGGTGGGATGGGAAAAGGCCATGATGGTTATGTAAATCTGAATACTTACAGAGTTTAATTTGAAGCCTGTGTAAAGCCTCTTGTCCAGTAATTACCCTGTCATTTTGTTCTAGCGACTGTAGCCAACGTCTCTTCTAGCTTCGGAAGGGAAGGAGACGGGGTGTTGTCTCCTGACTCAGTGAGTGAGAAATGGCTAGGGTAATTCTTCAGCCTGGGATTCATGGGAATTCATAGTTACTTGGAGTGGGAATAGGCACGCAAAAGCAAAAATCCAAACCCCAAAACCCCAGAACATGCTGTTTTTAAAAAGGTTTACTTTTCTTAGCTTAAATTTAATATATGGTGATTTGCATCCAACTTCTCTTAAGAGGAGATCTGCAAATTGGAAAAGGTTGTGAACCACTGGTATAGTGAAAGGCCAGGGTGGGATTGCTGCCAGTAGGAAATCAAAGAGGAGGATTGTAATCAGGGCAGCTGTTTGTGCTGGGCAGTATCGCAGGCTGGCTTTTATTGCATCTTGTCCAGTCTTGGCTCCCAGTGTAGTTGGTTTCATAGCTGCTTTTTAAGATGAGGAGCTATGATGGGAGTAAAAATATGTTTCTGGCTTGTTATGGGTGGCAGGGGCATCCATGTTGCTGCTGTGTGCCCTTTTAAGGGAAAGTGTGGAAATATCTTGCTGGTTCCTCCTTGCTGCTGCTTCTTCTAGAGCTGCTCTTATTTTCTCTTGAGCCTGTTAATGGCTCCTGAAGAGAAGGAAGCACATCACGTAAAAGGGAAAGCAAGTTGGAAGGCAGAAAAATATACATGTGTTTTCCATAAAACCTGTTTGTAAGTCTTACTTTGGTAACAATGAATCTTCTTTTGCCTTCAGAAAAAATATGCATGTCTCAAATGCCTAATAGTATACCCAGGATTAAGATTAAAAAAAAAATCCCACTTACTGGCTGTGAATAAGCAGTTGTTTGTTACCCACTAAAGCAGCTAGGGTCATGAAAGTGATTGCGTATATGTTGTTACATGGGTGATGTTTCTATGTTCATAGTCCATGAACCACCCAGCAGAAAGGACTTCTGTTTTTATTTTGTTAGCTTCTCTTCTTGCGTGCTCCTTTTCCACTTCAAGAAAGCCATCACCAATGCCAGACTGATTCCTTCACTGAATTCAGAGTAGCTCTGCAAATAAAGGAGCTACTCTGCCCTGAGGATGAGAGTAGCCTTAAGCTTAGGCTTTTGCTGCTCCTTAACCCTTTGTGTTGTCAAGCAGCAGCCTGAAGGTCCTGTTTTAACCATTATGCTGGTTCTGACAGGAGAGTTTGCTGAAAGTCTTCTGGCTGCTGTGCTGTGCCTCTGCAACACAGTTGGGCACCTGCTCAAGTTGGTTCACAAGATAACTGAAAATAACCCTTCTTTTTTCTTAGACTCCATTCACCCCTTTCCACTGCTCTTGAAACTGAACTTTCATAATCACTTCAGTTTTTCTTATTGGTAGTGGATAATTTTAATCAATTTACGTTATGTAAACACTAAACAAAAGGATACAGAGGACTGATGAAAACAAAGCAGTTAAATGAGCTGTAGGAATATGCTCCTTGGGATGTGGGAGTTTATCCGCAGGTCTGCAGGCTACTGAATGCAATGTAATGGCTTGATTTAAAAAAAACAAAAAGGAAATGACTTTTGTCTCCTCTCTTCTCCTGCACTGTATTGTTCAGAATTTAAATGCTGGTAGTATTGGCTAATCTTTCCTAATATGTTTAGTTTTTTTATTCTACATCTTCATAACATTACCTGGTTTTGAGTTCTGTCAGTGCTATGTTAGTCAGTTTTGTAACTGGATGTAAGGGCAATTGTAGCACGCTAATTTTTTTTCTTCCTCGCTTAATGTGTTAGCTTTAGAAAGGAATTTTTTGGGGAAGAAAATCCTGGAGCAGACTTATGTTGTGCATATAAATAGGGAGACTGGGAGCCAATTGTTGTGAAGTGTCAAAGTGTACTAGATAGTGCCTGCTTAAAAAGATGCCTCTTCCCCTTCTTCAAGGTATGTGTTTTGGAAAACTAGGTAAATGAGTACTGTATTTCATGGTGAAGTAATACAAAGCTAGGCGTTGTTAACAGGATGGTGATAATCCTTTTTGCTGAGGAAAAATGATGCGTTTTCCACTTCCCATTCTTGCCTGATAAGAAAGTTCAGGAATGTTTTCCTTGCTGATAGCTGAATAAGCCTTTCGGACACATTGACGTTAATCGCTACTGTAGTGTTTGTTACCTTGTCCTCCGGTCCAAATCTCCTGTCTGCCTCTGACCAACAGAGTATTGTAATGCTGCTCTAATTCTCATTCCTTCTTTCCCGTTGACTTAATGTACTTTTTTCTTTCTCTTAACTTACAAGCACTGCACTTGGGGGGGCGGGGAACAACCAAGAAAACAAAAATCTGTTGCATTCCCTGTAATGCACTGTTTTAACCCAACTATTTGTTGCTATTGACTTGTTACTCCAAAGTCACTAACAACTTTCTAACCCAAGAAGTACAGCTCTTTGAAAAAGAGTAAGTATTTAGCATTATTCACCATCTCCTCCTCTTTAAACTCCCGTGTTTCTGTATCCTTGGCTTCTAACTTACTTTCTTGGAATGTGTAAAGTTAATGTGAGCTTAGATTTGTAATGTGTTCTGCAGATGCTGTAGCAGGCATGTGACTGCCAAAATTGAATCTTCTTAACTGACAGTTACCCAAATTGGGGGTGGTGAGAAAAGACATCTGTATGTGTGTGGTAGGGAAA